>NW_028145513.1:185000-312500 GCF_977016875.1 Pavona decussata | reverse complement strand
AGGAATCAGAGTGACCCCTAGACGTCCGTCCCTGCTCAATGCTGTAGGATCGTTTGGGACAAACGTTTTCTGTTAATGCCACTGATTAGAAGATATAGTCATTTTGCCAGTAGACTCGTAGTTTTTTACAGATAGTAAAGGAGATGCAGCCAAATTTCTCATGTATCCAAAAAAGTTTGAAATCTTCCTTGAGCGGGAAATTTTCTGGGTGTGCATTGGTGTTAACAAGTAAAAATATATTTCTCATACGCATATCCGGAAAGCTAACGGAAGAAAAGACCACGTAACCACGTTTACCATGTATTTGCCACTCGCTGATTTCAGCTTCTCCGTAAAATTGAGTAGTTTTGCGTTATCATCAAAAGCCAGAATTATTTTGCACTATTCTCATCTAGGTACCAATTTAACAATTAAATACAATTTTATAACACTTTACCATGAGAAAACCGGGTGAGGCTACCCTCTTGTAACAACTTACCAGGGTGACGAGGGGCGAAATGTATTTCCAAGCCATTCTGAACCACAAGTTTGGCCTTTTCCCAGTCATGGCTTCAACGTCATCACTGAATCGGTCAACGCCTTTATAGAGAGGAGAGAAAAAAAAGTTATTTAGCTTGTAAGAAAGACTCAAAGTATTTAATGAATTGTATACAAAATTACTGTAAGGGACGCAGTGAGTTTCAGCGCCCTCGGTTGCATAATATGCGAGTTTTCTGCAGTCATTCCCTGTCTTCCAAAGGATTTTCTTGGAGCGCTCTTGTTGTGCTCTCTATCCTCAGTAAACCACCTTCAGCTTAGGGTGATCCAAAATAGCGCTCAAGAAAATCCTTCGGAACACATAGAATGCTTGGTAAGTCTACCTTCATCTAAATGTACAAGGTGCTCTAAGTCTTTCCTCCAGTAGAGATGTTTTTTTTTTTTTTTTTAAAAAGTGTAATGTTAGTTGTACATCCTACCGTAGATCCAACCGACTGCAATGACTTCCATCAGAGATATGAACAACAAAGACAATCCAGCAGTCTGGTAATCCATCAAGTTAAATATGTACATTCCACCCTGAGAATAAAGGAAATCTGCAATCATGACACCATTTTGACTACCTGGTGTAATAAAGGAGCTGAGTTTTATTAAATTCTGTTAATTTCATAAACACACTGTTTGCTGCTTGTTGTAGTAAATGCATTTACCTGTGTAACACACGGAAGTCCAAGAAGGAACATGCTGGCACACAGCAACAAGACAAAAATCTGCTTCCGGTAACCCTTCTTGAGCCATGGATACTCATCTGTTAGCCCAGTTATTACTGCTTCAATCGTGGCAAACTGAAATTCAGAGCAACCAATTTTCAAAATTGAATATTCAGGACTCTGTCATGAAGGATGGCCTTTCAATGTTGTTTAACACTTCGAGGTTTGAACGTGATCCCAAAATCCAGACAGCATTACTTTATTAAAGGGTAAAGGTGTGAGGGGATATAAAGTGTCAATGTCTAAAATGATTCTATCAAGTGAGTTAGGTTTTTTCGTCGTACGATTGTGCAACCACGCTGAGGCCAGTTTGTCATAACAAAGAAGATAAGGTGAAGATTGAGCAGTAGTCCGTTAAAGTGACAAACCTTGCAGAAAAAACATCAAAATAACACCTTCTTGGGGAGGGTTGAAGGGTAGGTGCAACGCCCTTAAATAAACTATGCAGGTGTGTGCACCTTATCCGCTTTAGTCTGAAAATAAGTTTCAGGGGAGAGATTCATGAATCGCTCCTACAAAGGTGTCCTGAATCTTGTCTCAGGTATATGAAAATGGGTATCAATTCCTTTGCTGTTCATGTCTGAAATCTGGAACAGGCTAAATTTGCCTCAAAGGTATGAATATAATCAAGTGTGGTTTCTTTCACACACAATAAATAATTTTTACTACAGTACCTGACTGTCCAGTCCAAGAGTAACTAGCATGAAGAAAAACAATATTGCCCACAAGACTGACAAAGGCATCTGGGAGATGGCTTCAGGATAAACAACAAAAGCCAATCCAGGGCCTACGAATTCAAAGCAAACGCAAAATTATATCACCTTCTAACTGGATACGGATAATCAATATTCATAATAATGAACATGACGCAGTATTGAAAATAATCTTAGTATGGAGTGGGCTTTGAATTATCTAATAGTGAACAGTACACGTGAAGCTCACTGTTTGTTTACTTGTTGACGGCATGTTTGTTGCAAACATGCTTTAGTTGCCTTTACCTGACGTGGCAACCTTGGCCACAGTAGTTTGCAGAACGTACGCCATAAAGCCAAGCACGGTGAAAATCACAAACCCCGCGAAAAAGCTGGTTCCGCAGTTAGTAAACGAGATGATAAGAGCGTCTCTGTAATTAAAGAGAAAAAAATAATCAGTTAATTGTTTATTTATTCAACCACCCATCCATCGGTCTCTCCGTCCGACCGTTAGACAGACATTCAGTCAGCCAGCAAGCGACTCAGCCATTGATTCAGCTAGTTAGACTTTCTTAAAAGTCCCTTTTCATAGAGTTCATTCGGGCGGTCCATCTCTCAGTTGTTTTGTGCCTAAAAGCCGACTTGTGGTAAGTCTACCACCCAGTCTGCCAATTCCCGCCAGTATGTCCATTCAGTTAGTCTGTCGGTCAGTCGGTCGGTAAGGCAATCAGACAATCCAAGTTAATTCTAGGTTTCTCCAAAAGTGAACCAAACAGCAAAAACAACGACTACAACAACTGGCAGAATGACATGATGTATTGAGAATTTCTCACCTGTGACAATTGTTCTGGAACTGGTTGTAGCTCCCAAATGTGATGAGAGTACCAAAACCGACTCCAAGCGACCAGTAGATCTGAGTGGCAGCATAGATCCAGACCTTAAGTAGAAACAGGGAAATTAAATTAAGAGCCTACTAAAATGTCACAAAACGTGGATGAGAGCTTGCTGCGGGTTAATATTTATCTTCCATCATCATCATCATCATCATCATCATCATCATCACCATTACCGTAAACCATAGTTAATAGGGAAACATGTTTGAAAATACCAGTTTTGCACGCAACGATGAAGTCGGTGGAAAATGAGAAAGGAAGCACGTGCATAGATGAATGGATGGATGAATAGTTGCGTGAAAAATCCAGAAAAAGAAGTAAGCAGTTGTCAGTAATCTTGCTTTTTGCCTTGGTTACCTGAGGATCAGCAAGTCTTGCGAAATCTGGCTTTAGATAGAAAAGAACTCCTTCTCCAGCACCTTCCAAAGTGACGCCTCGGATGAAGAGTATGAAAAGAACTATGAATGGAAAAGTGGCCGTAAAGTACACCACCTGAAATCAATAAGACGTGACCTCGTTAGGAACAAGAGTATTCTGTAAATGACATTGTTTTCCCTGTATGGTAAACTAATAACAATAGTTGCGTTTGCCAATGTTTGTTGAAACCGGTTTACCTGGCTGAGAACAATTAAGATCCACTTAGTTTTATTTTCGGAAATATTTTGGAATAAATGCATACACAACGGGGTATGTCTTTGGCCATGGCGTTAGGAAGCAACATTTTGATTAATGGCCCCGTCACATTTTAATGCCTGACGGTAATCGTTTAGGCATTTTCGGGGGCTGAGATTTTCTGTTCCAATGCCCCTCTGCAGGGCATTTGTAAATGGTCACTAAACGTCTTTGAAAATTTTTGAAAAAGTCCACTGTACTAAAACGATCAAAAGGCATGAAAGTGTCTATTTCTGTCTCAAGGTAGTTGGTTTTCATACCTTTCCAGAAGATTTGATTCCTTTGAAGAGGCAGAAAAATACCACAATCCAGGAGAGAACTGTTCTTCCAACCAGTTCCCATCGCATATCCCCAAAGTCTCCAACTTCGCCGGTCATTTGCAATACATTGTTTCTAAAATCATCAGGAACAAAAATTCTGCTTTCACTATAATATAATACGATATGATACGATATGATATATGAAATGACATGGCATGCATAACATGACATGAAATGACATGCCATGACAACATATGATGTACCATCAAACTAAAAAAAACAACAAAAAACAAAACAAAACCAAAAAAAAAAAAAACAACCAAAAAGCAAGCTATGTTTTTCTTCCCTGCGTTCCTCAGTTTGTCCCTAGAAATGTAAAACCTGAGCAGTTGCATGAAATAAGGCGATTTCAGACACTGCATAATTATTGAGCGTAAACTAAAAGATTCCGGCGCTCAATATAAATGTGGAAAATCCTGGAAAGAGCAAGAGAAAAATAGACTGATGTCTAAGAACGCTTATTTTCTACTAACATTTCATTAGACGCCTTCACGTTGACGTGACTGTGATAGTAGTTAACATCAACAAAAAAATCAAACAAAGCAATACTTGAAAATGGAATATGGCACTATAAAGAGGTCATTGATAATAAATAAATAAATACATACATACATACATACATACATACATACATACATACATACATACATACATACATACATACATACATACATACATACATACATACATAAATAAATAAATAAATCCTATATTACAGTAAAAAGATAATTTAGAGCAAAATCTGTTAAATTTAGATACTACTTACGTCCAGAACTCAGCGCTTGGAGAAGTGTATTTAGCTGTGCAGTTTGCTGGCAAATCAAATTGAGTGCAGTTGAAAACATTGCCTCCTTTCCTTTCTGCTCTAAAAGCATAATATAAGTTGTTTATGTGAGTTGTCAGATTTAGTTTGCCCGCGTAAAATAGCTGGACTAGCCTTCAGACATGCCTTAAGCCATCCTAGTATCTACTCGTTTTTTATTTTTACTTCTCAAAGGTTTTTTTTTTAAAGAAAACTTTTTTGAAGCACTTATTTAAACGGATTGAAATGCACCATCTTTAGACTGCTAGCAGCCTCGAGATGATGGATTGGGCGCGCTTATGATGTGAGCAAATTATGGAGCGAAAACTTAACGTCACTCTTTCACAGGATTTGCTCATTTAGAAAGAGACTGGTAACAATTTGCGCCGCAACCTGGGAACAGTTGCTTAAAAGTGTCCCGTTACAAGCTACCACTTTGTGTTTGGAAAAATATTAAACAGATTGCTATAGAATACTTGCAGAATTTGAAAAATGACCATAAAATGCCTCGATTGGCGGTACTTTGGTCGACCTTTCTGTTAGTGAACGTTGAAGTTTAAGACTCTATCTGTCTTTTCCCTTTCTTTAATTGTAAATACATCTGCACAAACCACTAGGTCTGGTTGTATTGTTTTAACTGTCTACTTTTCCAATTTTCAGAAATTGTCGTCTTAACCTTTGCTTCCAGTCTTCGTTTCTTCATCACTGTTATTAATTTGTTACCCAGATTTGTGCGGTGGCATAAATATAAACAAAAACATGAACAAAAACATAAGCGTAAACATAAATATAAAACATAAACATAAACAAAGTGATCAGCAGCCTTAGCACGAACAAAAATGAGGACATCTTTAGTTAGTTACCTGCAAAAGTCTGTATTCCACCAGTTATCGCAGGATTTCCACGGTACTTCAGACCGAAATGATTCAAACAAGTAAAGAAACGTCCAGGACAAGATGATGATGTAATAGATGCAACACAGATAGGACATCACACATGTGGCGTAACCAATACCTAGTAGAGAAGTAAGAGGCTTTCTTGTCAACTTACCTTTTATTCAGTTTCAGTCCTATAGTGGTTTAGGAAGGTGCCTGTAATCAATTTCATCTGGGCCATACTTACCCACCACAAAGCACCCAAGCGTCCTGTGATAGGCGAGCATGAATTTATCGTACGTAGGCATGGATTTCATTCTCGTCCAAGTACAATCTCGTACCCAGAGTCTTCAGGCTTTTTGGTCAGCGGGGCAACGCCGGGAAGACTCTGGGGACATCGAATTTTATTACCGCAGGATTTCTGCGGTAAAACAATGGAAACCGTTACGGAACAGCCAATCAAAAAAATTGAATTTTTTTGATGTCCCCAGAGTCTTCCCGGCGTTGCCCCGCTGACCAAAAAGCCTGAAGACTCTGGGTACGATATTGGTCCAAGTATGATAAGAAATGCGTAGCATGAAATTAGTTACGTGCGCTTAGGATGCCTTCAGTATACTTACTTTCCGTTGAATCAAATGCCAGTGTCTTTGCCACTAATTTGAAAGTGTTACGGAAACATCAGCGAGTCTCTTGGATGGGACGTACTGTAGTCATGCTATCGGGTACCTTTACCACGTGTGTAGAAACACGCAGGTATAGCAATATCAAGGGCTGTTTACACGTGCAATTTCTGTCATGTGCAGCATTTATTGCGCTCAAGTTGCAGTTTTACATGTAAATCGCGTGTGTAAACTAGCGGTGATTTCGATGACTTTTTGCCACGGTATCGCAGGGGTTTCGAACATTTTTTAAACTTAATGCAAAACTTGCAGGATTTCTCAGGATATGTACAGCAATATCGCGCAGAAATCACAGCTGGTTTAAACGTGCGATTTGCAGTGGCAGCCTTGCGAGAGAAACATTACAGTGAAGTGCGACTGAAAGTTGCATAAACGATCGCAAGACAGTGTCAACGGATCTTTAGAGAGATTAACGCGATCTACAGCAAAAGACAAAAGGTTCTTTGTTGTGTTAAAGGTAGGATTTTGCGCGAGCTTCACCTACACTCACTAAAGTCTCTTTTAAGTTTGCTGCTTTTTTCTATATTTGTGCAAAGGTTGGCAGACCAACAGCTAGTTTACTTAGAAAGCTGAAAAGATAAACAGCATTGAGCTTACACTTAGAAACAGCGAACCGTGAAAAAGGCGAGGCAAATATCTTGATTACGAAGTTAGCTATGCCATTCGCGTTTAACGTAAGCATAATGCATGATCTCCCTGTCGGGAGATTGTGTAACAGAAATCTGGAGGGTAACTTTCCGAACTATTTCCGCTTGTTGACGCTACATGCTACAGAAACAAGGGACATATTAGACCCGGCAGATGATATTAATTACCTTTCATAAGCGGACAAACTGATTTCCAGACTCCAATCACTCCTGAGCTAAACCACTGACCAATCGCAAGCTCAAGAAAGAAGAAAGGAACTCCATTCAGGATCAACATCAGGAAGTACGGGATAAGAAACGACGCTGTTTAAGAAAAGAATAAGTACATAATGACGAATACGCCAAAATCGTCTTCCAACTATTGCTGGTTGATTAACGCGTGGTGCTAAGAAAGAACGAGCCATCAAGGGAAGCGAAAAACTCGGCCGTGCTTGTCACGAACACACTACCCGATGGATCGGGCGGAGGTCGGATCGATCGCCCTGAAAGACTTCGATCGGCACCGATAACCGCGCAACAAAAGCATCTGGCACCCAGGGTAGTAACGCACCTGCGCAAAAGTTAAACATGTGAAACCTACTCGAAGGGCAACTGTGGAAGTGAATTTTTTTGCGTGGTTCCCCCTACGCTTTCTCGCGATCTGCTGATAATCCACAGTTAATTACTTTGTTTAATGTCTTGGATACTCTATCTACTTGATCACGACAGTGTCCAACAAGAAAGCATGTGCTACTTTGGCCAGCGTGCACAAGTTAAACAACTCATGATTTTGTATATTTATCCTCTTGTCCCCTTCGATCACTTAAAAAGCCATCTTATTAATCCAGCTGTATGCCGATTAAATGCTGCTTTTGTCTTTGAAGCAAACACAAACAAACGTTGTCTTTCTATTTTTCCAGTTTAGGTAACTGATGATTTTATTATATTATTTAGTTTAAATACGAATCATGGAACTACCTTATGATAAATATTGGTGTTTTTGAAAATATTTCAACACCGTGATTACAATAATTCAATAGGATCAAATTCAAACCATGCCGTGAAACTCTACTAATACCAGCTATTCTTATTTTTAATAAAGCCGATTGAATTCCCACGTGGATTGCGAGATCTTATGTTCAATAATGGATCTTCCCTGGCTCCAGAGGCCCGTTGTCTTAAAAGTCAAAATGAGCCGCATCAACACCAAGGGTAGCCCGCGAACGCAGACCTATTTATGGCTGAAGTTACAGTCGAAATTACATCTGCGTTCGCAGGCTACACCCAGGGTATAATGATCTAAACCTGGATCTAAACAATGCATGGTAATTATCTATTGTTATACTATAAATAGCGTCCAGACGCTTGACGTTCAGGACTTTGACCTACGTTTGTACTTGTGTTTTATGAGTACCATCACTCTCTTAGGAACATTTAAGCAGATTATTTGGCTTTTGAAGTCAACTATCTCACAACTATCGTGACAAATGTCGAAATTAGAATGACAAGAAATTAGCATACCAGCATTTGTAAACGCACACCGGGGTGTCCTAAGAAATCATAAACAAATAAACATAGCATAGCATGAACATAGCCATTTGCAACGAGCCAGTGAATGAATAGTAAATGGTTTTTCACTTTGCTCGCGGCGTAAACAGCGTAAATCGTCAAATACATGCAGGGGCAACGTAAATCGTTTAGGTGCCTTAATTACCAGGCAGCAAGGCTTACCTCCACCATTCTTGTAGGCCAAGTAGGGAAACCGCCAGATGTTTCCAAATCCGACGCAGTAACCAAGAGAAGCAAGAATAAAATCTGCCTTGCGGCCCCACTTCTCACGCTTTTCAGCGCTAGCTTGTTCGGGAGCCGGCGGTTCACGATGAGAGCTGGTCAGTTCAGTTCCATTGTTCGTAGCTATGTTGTCGTTTGCATCCTGTTTCTCCATGAATATATTTTAGAATGTTCAGACTTTTCCAGGAAAAATGTCTGAACAGGATTTAACAATTACCAGGGTTATTGAAGCGGTATTGAAGTGCACTGGTGTTGAGGTCGTTGAAGGTGCCGTCCACTTGCTTTGGTGACAGGGGAATGCTTCCAAATCACCCGCCGTTGATGTTTTTGTTGTGCGGTAGTTTCACTTCACGTGGTGAATGAGACACTGTTTATGTTCGTACTCGGGCCGGAGTCACGCAACCCTCCCGTCCCTCACGCGTGGGGACGGGGAGCGTTGCGTGACTCCGGCGCGAGCGGCTGCGAAGGAGACTGGAGGTTTGTGTACAGCTCAAAATGGAAAATCCCTGGAGAGGAGGGAGAGGGGGGGAGAGGGGAGTCACGATTTCCGCACTCTCTGTTCATATTCGCTGTTTTTGGAAGAGGGTTTAAGTATGGCAGTGATGAATGTATGATAAATGTATGGGGTTTAATTAAAACCAGTAACTTTGTTATAGGGACCACCGCGACTAAATAAAATTATCGGATCCTGTTAAAGGGAACCCTCCAATACACTAGCCAAAATCTCGACTCCTCCCCCACTCAACCCACCCTCACTAGGGCCCCCCTCGATGGTTTAGGCACTCTCTCCAGGTTGCGCTAGCCGTTACAAACGAAGATGGCGGGAGTATCATCAAAGGGTACGAGTCTCGAAAATCCCACGGAAAAACATGGGACTGCAAACAGTCTATTAATGAATTTTCGACAGTACCTTAGGGGTAAATGTATCCCAGAATTCATTAAATTCAAAGTGACGAAGGGTATGGAGCACACGTACGAAGGCGTGGATGCATTGCCAGCAAAGTGTCGTTTTGATACCTGGGGCTGCACTAGTTGGGATTGACTGAATGAATATTGCCGGCGATTGTGTTGGATTGTGTTGCAGGTACTGCAGCGGCAAGTGAGGACCAGGCTTTAGCGAGCTCGTAAATTTGATCATTAGATAGTTTTACATCAATAATTAAATAAACAATATGACGCTGTCGGAACCGACATGTTTTTTATTCAAACTTAAAAATAATTTCAGTTAAAACGCATGAGCAAGCAAATCATAAATATGCAAAAAGCGGAGATATATTACCAACCTCACGATCTGATAACATAGCTTAACTCTTGATATTATCGTCATCATTGCTTGTCATCTTCAAAATCATTTAATAATTGTTTTCAAGTGCACGCCTTCCCCCTCCCCCTCTCAAGTTGTCCACAAAATATGTTTACAAAATGTGTACAGTCACCAACAGATTAGCCTCCCACGCAGTCGTTTTTAGGGGACTCGTATTACAACCTCCCCACAAACGCCGTTTGTAGGGAGGAGGTAATACGAGTCCTCTAAAAACGACTGCGTTGGAGGCTACCAACAGATAGGTTTTCATTCAATCTTTTCGCGTTAAGTGGATTGCTTCCACTATTTGCATGCAAAAGTTTTCCTTTATTACATCAATCATAGACTAATTTATGTTACAATTACTGACTTGAATTCTCATGCTTAAACCTTTTCATTTCCAACAACTCGGCCCAAGAGCAAAATTGACAGTTTCTACCATTTTGCTTGTAAAGACACTGAGAAACAACGAATGCCTCACGAAAGAACTTCCTGAAACGCTTTTATCTGTAGTGAATAGTCACTGAATAGTTTGGATTTCAAGGACTCAGAAGTTCGAATCATTGCCTATAAACACTCTGTTGAAATGCGATGGCTTAAGCATTTGTTTTGTTACAGGACTGATCGAGGCCAGCTGCTGTATCCTGAAAAACAAAAAAGAGAAAAGGAAAGAAAAGTAGAATGAGACCCGAGTAACACCATGTAAGGCATCTACAAAGAGATGAACATCGCTATAAGCCTGTAGTGGGATAAAACATGACTGAAGATACATGTAAGCTTCACGATATCTCTGAGTCCCAAAGGAGGCTTTTTTGGACGACTTTATAACTGCAAAATGTTTGCTGTAGAGCCCGGATAAAAATTCTGGTTCTGGCTAAATGGAGCCCTGAAGTAAAGATATGGAGCCCTCGAAATCTGAGTTTCCTATCTTGGAGCCCAGAGCCTAGTTGTTCAAAGCCCGATTAAACTAATCCTGGATTAACGTCAACTATAACTAATCATTGGAGACTCTTCAAAATGATTTTTACCTCTAACTTTTGACTTAGACTTTTGTTTCTACTAGCTTATAATTAGCTTTAAACAACTTTTTTTAATGAGCGAGATGAAAACCTTGGTTGATTTTTTAATCATGCAGTAGCCTGTGTAGCTGACGGTTTTGGTGGGCGGGAAAGCCGGGCCAAAACGAGTGGTGCAGCTGCGGGTGACATGGCCCTCGCCCCATTTCCCCGCGGGTTCGCCACTCGTTTTGGCTCTCGTGTTCGGCCTTCCGGTGAGCCACCCATAAAAACCGCCAGCTACGCAGGCTAATCATGCAGCAATCAGCTTTCGAACAAATTCTTTGGGACCATAATAGCTCTAACCTTCATAACTGAAACTAGGAAATTTTCAATGAAGAATTCTGACGGAACAATAACTAATTTATCGCCTCTGCAGACAGTACAATAATTATTTGACGCAGTTGAAAATAAAGGACCAAACGAAGAGCAAAACATTTGATTATTCTAGGATCAGAAGAGATCTAATCGGTACCCCAAAATAAACTCAATCCTTTCCAATATTTTAGAGTACTCTCTAGCTGGTATACTTTATTTGTCTTTTATAATAGGACTACACATTTTTAAGCTTTAAACGTACCGGTCTAAACTGAATGGTAATGGAAGGTTTTAATGGTAAGACTTCCAAGAAAGCTAAAATCAAATGAGGTACAGTGTAATTCTAGTTGAAGTTAATATTACCTGTGAACTCGTTTATTTAATGTCCAACTTCTTGCGGGTGATTCCTTCTTTTGTCTCAACCTCGTTGAACGCATGAACGTCAGGAAGTAACAATGATCTTAACCTCTGCAAATTGGTTATGAAAATGGGGAACGTTATGAGAAGATAAGCACTTTGGAAAAATTGAAATCATGCAGGTATTGTAAAAAAAAAAAAAAAAAGTCGATGGCCTTCCTATAAACCTTTCTGCTTATGCAAATCAAACAAGAAATCTGGAAAATTAAGCCTAAAACTTGGAGAACTTTGATTTCTTCTCCTTGGTTAGAACAGAGGGAAACAGCTTATCTCAGTTAACTGTGAACCGCGCTTATAATTAGACACTAAGGCGTTTGCTTAGTTCTCTTTTTAAACCGACGAAGGCAGAAGATAACTTTGTGTTTAACGTTGTTTCAGGTCAGAATCACACGTTTAAGATTGTATTAGCTTACCTCAGTCACTGAAGTTCCTGTGGAATAGTAGTACTGAATAATTGCAAATATTGGAACCATTATCATAGAAGCAATTGCAAGAACCCAACCGAAGAATTCCGCCCATCCAGGGTAAGGCTTTGCGTCATAGCTAATGCCAGCCCACTGAGCCAAGCTTGCCAGGATAATAACCTACAGGAAGAAATAAAGACCTTGATAAATCAGGCCCGTAGCAAGGCTAAGACAACTGGGGTCCCGAACAAATTGGTTAAACAAAACTTCCCCCCCCCCCGGTCACTCAAAACACAGACTCATTAGGGAGTTTAAGACGCAACGAGAACATCAAGAAAGCAGTAGATTTAGCAAGCAAAGCAATAACTTTGCACCTGTATCACACTTTTTGGTAAATTTTTTGCTGTTTCGTTTAATTCTTTTGCGCGAGCTACCACGTACGTGAAATTTCCTAATTTCACGTTTGAAGGAGTACGTATACAAATGAAAACAAATTTTTCTTTCTCTTTTTAAATTTGGAATCGAGCAGTAAGAATCCGACAGCAGGAGAATTTCTTTTTCTGTTGCTCATGAGAGGACATATTTGTGTGGCTTTCGACAACGAGTGACTGCCACTAAACTGTTATATACAATTTACAATTAGACCAATTATATACAATTTATATACAATTTACAATTAGACCAATGAGCGAATGCCTTAAAAAACAAGTAGTTTAATTTCAACAGCTTTTATGGCTTCAGATTGGTTGATTTCAATCCATTTTGGTTCTTATTTCCGATTCACAAGGTAGGAGTGCCTTTGTTGCTGTTGTATATAAAACAAACTACTGTTAGCGAGGGAAACTGACACGTAGTAAACGGATTATTAAAGGTTGTGAAAAGGCACTTGCAGCGTCAGAATTAAAGACTGATTGATGCCTCCCTCCCCCTGCTACGGGCCTGTGAATACAAAACGTACTGCACTGATTTTGAGATGCTATGTTGGCAATATTTCTTTCTTGAAGGTTCTCGTTTAGTGTTAGAAATTATGACGTTAAGCGTTATCTTGTCTTGACCCGTTGACCGAGATGTGAAGAACAAGAAGAAGAAGAAGAAGAAGAAGAAGAAAAAGAAGAAGAAGAAAAAGAAGAAGAAGAAGAAGAAGAAGAAGAAGAAGAAGAAGAAGAAGAAGAAGAAGAAGAAGAACAACAACAACAACAACAACAACAACAACAACAATAACAACAACTAAAGAAGAAGAAGAAGAAGAAGAAGAAGAACGAGAAGAAGAAGAAGAAGAAGAAGAAGAACAACAACAACAACAACAACAACAACAATAACAACAACTAAAGAAGAAGAAGAAGAAGAAGAAGAAGAAGAAGAAGAAGAAGAAGAAGAAGAAGAAGAACGAGAAGACAAAATTAATGCAAACTGACTATAACACCATTGCTTACAATAAATGATATCTAGGTTTAAGAAAACAAAAATCCGTACCAGAGTAGCGATTGGTGATATGTATTTCCAACAGATGAGGAAAAACATATTGGGACGTTTTCCAATCATCTTTTCAATCATTTCTGCAAGTGTTTCTGTACCTAAAACGATAAGAAAACGGAAAAAAAAAAATCATGAATGAGGAGTGCACTGTAACTGCTGTGGCCTTACATGCAACTAAGGTAAACATAACATGGGCTTCGGCTACTAACTTGGCTCGAGGCTCAAAGACTTGCACATATGATATTGCATAGTTAGCAGCTGACAAATAAACGAACACAATAAACAAGCAAACACAAAGAAAAAAGTAAAGAAAGAAAGAAACAAACAAACGAAAACCTAGGATAGAAAGGAAAAATATTGCGTTCATTTCAAATTACTCAAAAAAAAGTATAAAAGGAAAAGTCTTTACTTTTCGTTTAAGATAAATTTGAGGAAGGTGCAGCTAAAGATTTTTCAAGCACACGATATTCGAGACCCATTTTGTATTTCGGAAATTCCAAACACCGCTTGTGAGGAATTTTTAGTAATCATTGTAGTATTCATATGCCTGAATGTGGCCAATTGAACGCACCCCCAGGCAAAATATTAATCAAGGTTCTGTTGGATCGATGAAGACTTCAGTGAGAAGAAACCGTCTTACACTTAGCACGCGTGAGCATGTGAGCCGGAGAACAGAACAATGAACAATGGAGGAAAGGGAGCTTATGTCACGTCAAATCTGAAAGGCTAAACAAGCAACAACAACAACAACAACAAACAAATACAAACGACAAAAACAACAACAATAATAGTTCTTACCATAAGAATAAAAGAACTATAATTATTCATTGACTGTTCGCCAACTTACCAACTCCCCAGCCAATGACGGCTGCTTCACAAAATCCGATAAAAAGCAGTGAGATGCCACCAGACTGAATGTCAAACAGGTTAAACACGTACATACCACCCTGATAGAAAGAAGACACAACTATAACAGCATGTTTGTGACAGGAGCACTGTTTATGGGGAGTCGTTACCCTGTTCACTTCTGTCAGTATAGATTACTATACTATTTGTTCATTCTTGCAAAGTTCCATATGAAATAATATCTTGGGAATGTGAAAACCCCGAAAGGGGGGGGGGGGGGGTAAGGCATGGGGATCTCTTTCTCGAAGTACACAATTTCACAGTTTCCCAATTTGTAGTCTTCAAGCGGATTACTTTTTATTAAATGTAATCCTTTTGGAACGTAACTTTGAGTTTTTATTAATGCAACGATTAAACAGTAAACGGAAACAAGAGATCGGTACATACACCTAACAATTAGTATATCATACGCGAAACGACTGCATTAAAAGGCACTTATTAGTTTGCTTTATTAGTTTCCAAACTAACCTGTCCTTACGTAGAAGCCGGCATCATCGTCTAAATAATTGAAACTAAAACGTCGTTTCGTGACAAAACGAGGGATTTTTGTTGGCGTTACCCAACGTCTGCAATCCGTGGCTTACATGTAGGGGACCAAAAAGAACGTAATTGTTCACACAGTAACAAAAGATAGGTACCTACCTGAGCGCACATTGGGATAGCTAACAGGAACATCAGAACGCAGACACCGATCAGGAAAAATGGCTTGTAACGTCGGAGATATTTGGGATACTCATCTGAAAGACCTGTAACGACGCACTCCACCATAGCGAACTGTAAATGATATTGCAAGATCGAGAAAATAAGGTAGCGAGTTAAAACCACGTTTATACTCATTATTAAGTCAAGTACTTTAGAAATCACCCACGTGCACGATTAAATTGATGAAAGGTATTCAGATATAACGTTTTCTATATTTATACTTTGAGCTTCAATCATCCATGTTGGTTTGTATTTTGCTACCTCAAGTACAAACAAGGTAACAAACAACCAATCGATGGAAAGAAAATAATGAGTAAACATAAAATAGCATAACTAAGAAGTCAAACGTTAAATGTAGAATTAAATAAGAAACTTTCTTACTAGTGTACTATACAAAGAGTCATTTTAACAGTGAACATAAGTGGTACAATGTGGGGCCCTGCAGTGGACTAACATCCCACCCTGGGGAGAGTTGCAGTACTCACCCTTGATTCATGCTACAGACTGAGAAACTGAGTTAAATGCTCCGGCTGTGAGGGTCACTTAGCCTCCTAGTGTGATTTTACCTAACAGATAAAATGCCCGAATGTATGCAGGTGGCTATATTTACGCTAGAGAAATAGTGACCAAACGGGCCCAGGATTCAAAGCTGGATATATTTTGGGGTTAGTATAGTTTGCACGCGACGGATCAAGCCGAACAACCGTCACAATTTCTCTTTTCTACGAACGCTAATGTTTTCAAAGTCACAGTACAGTTAAAATTAATTACCTGACTGTCCAAGCCAAGAGTCAGAAGCATGAAAAAGAAAAGAATGGCCCACATGGTGCTGATAGGCATCTGAGCAATGGCTTCTGGGTAGCCCACAAAGGCAAGTCCAGGACCTACGAACAGATTCACAGTTGTGCTTTAGCAAAAGTTATTTTCCGTTGCGTGGCCTTTAAGTTAGAAAGGAAATGGGTAAATGATTGTTTCTTAGAGCAGGTGGAGGAGTGTGGGTGCGAAACAGAGTAGAATACAGTAATACCTACTATTTGTCTCATGCTACGGAAAGCGGGTTAACCTATGGCCATTTGTAGGCCTGTGGCTCGACGGCGTTAACCCTTGTTTTGTATCCCTTGGTACATTTTCCCGTCCAATTTCCTCCGATTGATTTAGGCTAGTGTTTAGACTTAGGGACACTTGTACAATTTCCATAGGGAGAGATTACACGATAGTTTTAATGCGATAAATTTAGATCGGTCATTTTGTATCAGAATAGTCCGCGTCATGTAATTCATTCCACCCTATTACAAATTAGTTCATTTTATAAATAAACGATTCTATTTTATCTTTCTCATATTATCTTGCTAGACACTGTCAGAATAGGATTTCTGGTTTGCTGGACGTGCTGTTTCCTAATAAAAAGGTGTAGGACCGCGAAAGAAGGCGCTACATTTTCTTAGGCTGTTTGGCACTAATCCACCGTTGTTTTCCGGAGAACTAAAAGATATAATTGAATTCGCCTACCTGATGTAACCACTTCCCCGACTCCAACTTTAAGTGTCTTGGCCATAAATCCTAGAACACTGAACACCACAAATCCTGCGAAGAAACTTGTACCACAGTTGATGCAGCTCACCAATATGGCGTCCCTGTCGATGGAAAAAAGGAAATAAAAAAAAGATATTTTTAACCTGGGGCTCTCTTTTTGACTGTATTAATGCTATGATATTAGAGGATGCACTCTTTCTTTCTCAATTATAGAGTTGTACATTTGATGTTTGCCTTGCATGTGTACAGCGCAGAGCACCGTAGAGAGAGGTCTGAGAGAAGTGGCATGGTGATGCGAGAAAGGCTTGCCTCGTCTTCATTCTGATTTAACGACTCACGTTTTAATTTTATAGAAAATATTGAAAAAACCCTGTATCGGCGGATACTTTCACATGAACTCTACCGTTCAACGGGTTAAAGGAAAGCTACTCGGCATTTGTATAAATTTGTTCGCATGTTTTTCGTTGTTATGTTTCTGCTGGTGTCGTAACTCTCTCTTCTCCGAACAACACATTCGACAAGCAATCCTTGATCTTGTCTAAACCCATTTTCTCACTTAGTCAAAACCTTGCGTCGTACAACATATTACGGTGTAACATTCGACTAATAACAACCTTTCCACATAGCGCACGTTGTTTTTCTGTGACTTAAAAGTTAAGTACAGGATTTTTCTTAAATTTTTATTTTGGTACGATTCCTTTACCCAATAAACCCCAATAAGTCCACAAGAAAGCAAACATACCGTTCGCAGTTGTTGTTAAACTTGTTATAGCTGCCAAAGGTGATCAACGATCCAAACCCTACTCCAAGAGAGTAAAAGATTTGCGAAGCTGCTCGAACCCAAACCTAAAAACAAACTGATGTTAGAAGTGAACAAAAAGGTATCCTATGGGTGGTAAACACGAAGAAGATTCGGAAATCGATTTTACATCGGAAATTCGCTTGGTTGCGTTTTTGGGTGTGCTTTGCCAACATCAGAACCTGGAAACAAGGCGCACATCACTCTCACCCATGATACCTTCGCCAAGCCTAGTGGGAAAGCTAAGAAGAGGGGGGGGGGGGGGTAAGGTGGGTGTGTACGTGGCATTCTAGCTGGTTTGTAGATTCTTCAATCAAACTGGAATCATTTGCACACATGCAAACACAAAGGGTTCTTGTTTGCTTTGCAAGTAGCGAGCAATTTGAAAACTTTCCGCTAGCAAAAAATTTGGCCTGTTACCGTAACTTCCGCCCGGAAGTTTTCAAATGCGACGCTTTTTGTGGATTAATGTCATGAAACATACTCCGCTGAATCCTCAGACTGTAGCATCTTCCGCATTCTTGTGCGCTTACATCTGAACTTCACGATGAGATAGAAGTTCAAATGAATTCTATTCTCTATCGCTACGCTCAGCCGAATAGAAATCATTTCTAATGTAAGTGGAATGAGTAATGAACACAACAGTAGTGGAGGGAGCCGCCAGTAATTATCGTTTATTACAATAGTACACTGCCAAGATACAAGCAAAGACAAAACACAGTCCATATAAAATATACAATTACAAAACAAAATATAAATGCTGAACAATACAATAACAAAAAGTACAACTCAGCGAAACATTTACGAAGTAGGATATAGAAAAAAATGTCTAGACAAGGCTAGAACTTTACTCTAAATGATAACTAGTAACAACTATATACGGAAAAAATTAGCCTCGAGAAAAACTGGTCGGCGTCAAGTGGTGTGATATGCGCAAGGAGTGGTTTATAAAGGCGCATGAAACCCCTAATGGGAATAGAAACAATACAACCAAATTAACAACCAAAAGAAATACATTTTATTTCCGCGAACCAAAAACATTTCATGAGAATCCGAGCAAGGCTCGTTCGCTATTCCACTAAAGAAAACTCTCACGTAGAACAATAATTGCCCGATTCACAAATTAGATTACTGAAAATTGAGTGACATCAAACAAAATCTCGATTAATTTCTAAAATAATCTAGGGCAACAGTTTAAAGTTGGCTTTTTTTTCCGGCGTAACCATTTTACAGACAAACGAAAATCGTAACTTACAACAAGAAATTGTTGGTTCTACATTGTATAAGCACAGTAGCTATTAGATTGCAAAATTTGACCATACCCTTGGATCCTTTAGCTTTGCGATATCTGGCTTGAGGTAGAATATCACTCCATCTAACGACCCATCAAGTGTCGCTCCACGAATCATGAGGATGAAAAGCACCACGTAAGGGAAGGTGGCAGTAAAGTACACAACCTGCAAACAAAGATGGTACATTACGAAAGCTGAATTAGACATGCAAGTAGAGTTGTGAAGCCCCTTTGATACCTTAGAGCAATCATTCTATTTACAGGGAACACGTCGTGGCTGTTTAAATGCTTTTTGGTCAAATAAAATGAAATGCATAGAATGACATCAGAATATCAGGAAGAAGACATCAAGTGATTTTGTAAAAGAGAGAAAACACGATATAAATAGATTTTTACAAGGTAGAGCTAATAAGAAAATCGAAAAAAAAAATGTAATGTTTATCATTCAAGCTTCTTTCTCCCCATTTCCTTCCATTACCGTCAGTAACTATAAAACAGCAAGAGGTTTTTGGTGTCTTGAAATACAAACCTATGAAGATACTGGTTTGGTTTGACAAGAAACGTCGAAGAGAAAACTAGTTCAAACGAAGGAAATTAAGAAAAGTTGGCATTGAACTTTAAAGCCGCCTTAACAGTATTTTACATCCCAACTTACTTTTCCTGAGGAAGCCACACCTTTGATCAGGCACAAGTAAACAATAATCCAAGAGAGTATCAAGCAAAGGACAATTTGCCAGCTCACGTCACCCATGTTATCTATACCTTCGGATATTTGTAGTATGTGATGGCTGAGAAAAAAAGAAAGAAGACGTTCCTGACCCTCTCTTGATCTTAATATCATTTTTTTAATATTAGAAATTGGTTTGAGTGCAAACAAAGCCTTTAAGCTCTTTGAAAGTGGATCACATCATTGATTGCAAGCCGAAATCCAGGAAAGGGGAGAAGGGTATTCCCTCTAATGGACTACCGGGAAGACTACGCCCTAAAGGGGTACCTTTTTCAGGCTGGAGGCATATGGAAGGATAGGGGTTTCACGAGCCGAAGGATAAAAAATGGTATGAAAACTGTCGTTTAGGTGTTTCAAAGAACCTTCAAAATGAAAGGGTTTCTGTTAAAATGGAATCGGAGCCTCCCCTTATAAAACAATGTTTGAGTATCTCCCCCCCAACCCCATCCCCCCGCTTCCCCGGGCTCGAAATGACTCGAAACCAGAAATGTTACGGGGTAAATTTTAAAGGGGCACTGTTACGAAAATTTTGCTGTATGTTGGTCAAAACTGCCCAAATATTTAACAAAGAACTTCTTCTCTTATTTGAAATTGCTCTTAGAACACCGGGAGGAAAATGTGATCAGTTTTTAGCGAATTCCCCAGACCAATTTTTTCATGTTGCAATCCATTTTCCATCCCAGCTATCTTCAGTCAAAGATGATTGGTACTAATTTCTTTGCACTAGTAGGGTTACTGTTCACAAAACTGGACCATTATTTAAATGTTCCTATCAATACAAATAAGATTTTTGGCCACTGATTCAAAATGACACTAAAAAAAGGTGACACTGCCCCTTTAAGAACGTGTACATGCGCTCAAGTAGGAGTCATTATTTCGTGGCAGTCAGTTGTGATTAGATCTTAAGAAGACCGTTTCGTTGACAAACAGATTAAACATCTATCATATATTGACTACAGACGTTATTGCATCCTGAGCCATATGGCATTGACAGGAACGCCTAAAACAAACCAATCACCTACTCGAAAAATTCTTCTGACGGGGAAGTACTCTTGCAATTAGCAGCATAGCCAAGTGCGGTACAATTCATTGCCGTTGAGTTGACCCGTGTTTCACTATAAAGAAAGAAAAAAGAAATGTAATAATGAGCGTACTAACAAGTGCGTAATTCTATTTTATGCATTTCTACTATGCAAAGAATAACAACACTGAACTCTCTAATGAATAACACTTAAGTTTTTGGAGTAGTTTATCGACCGGACGACAAAGTAGAAGCAGAGTAAAAGCATATCAAACGTTCGGTTGAAATTTTGGGTTGACACTAGGATACATTTTCGCTCCTTTTATGGTCATTTTTGTTGTTAACAGGAAAGAGTCTTTATTGTTCGTAGGTTGGGATTACCGAAGGGTAGCCTGATCACCGACCGCGAAATTCAAATATCTTCGCAAGCGACCGTAGTGTTACGGAATGTTTTCTGACATTGAAGATTTGAAACCTAACGTCAGCGCACAGACGTGAACAGCAGAAATAACCAAGAGATCATGATTTTGTGTCAAGGGCTGTTTTTCGCGTTCGTCAACAACATGAGCACATGTATTTTTCATAATTATTTGAACCTTTTGAAATGTTCTGACTGCCACAATTACCGTCCTATCTTTGAGGCCGAATGTTTTTGTTCCCATTTCACGTAACAGGATTGGTCACTTATCAAAAACAAACAAAGAAGAAGAAGAAGAAGAAGAAGAAGAAGAAGAAGAAGAAGAAGAAGAAGAAGAAGAAGAAGAAGAAGAAGAAGAAAAAGAAGAAGAAGAAGAAGAAGAAGAAGAAGAAGAAGAAGAAGAAGAAGAAGAAGAAGAAGAAGAAGAAGAAGAAGAAGAAGAAGAAGAAGAAGAAGAAGAAGAAGAAGAAGAAAATAATACGAAAAAGCGAGTTTTGCCTGTCCCCGCCAGACTGTCCAATTCTTTTAGGACATTTTGCACTCAAATCATTGGTCAACGTCAGAAACCTGCATGCACTTATACTTGGAAAGCCGTTTTTTGCCTTGCATTTTACGTTTTACAAGTAATAATAATAAAAGTCTTTATTTCCTCACAAGGTAAAAAATACATATCTAATGTCACAATTGAATATTTGAGTAAAAATTACCTACAGCTTAGTTATTTACAATTAAAATACGTTCATATAGCCAAATTGTATTTAAAAATTAGGCGATTAACGTAAGAGTTCTTGAATCTATCTGTATTAACTTTCGGATACTGACTTGTTTGATTCCTTAAATTGTACTTTCTTCTTGGGTAATAGTCCCCTTAGAGGGTGTCGGTCTATGCCAGATACCTTACTAAATACTTTTCTATCCTGCTTTTCTAGAAGGTTCTTGATAGAAAAAGATTTAGATGTATATTTGCGTTTGTAACATCTATCTAGAAAACACTGTATAGCTGTCAGCTCCGCCTCAGAAGCACCATATACCGGCAACCCATAAGTGATTCTAGGAAGCACAATACTTGAAAACAAGTGATCTAACTCCGCCTGAGAATAACCTTCCTTACGTAAGGATCTTAATATAAACAAGCACTTATTGGCCTTAATCAACTTTACATGCACATGACAATCAAATTGACAATCATCCTGTAATATTAACCCAAGGACAGAAAGTTGACAAGTTTGTGGAATGCCGAAAACTGGCGTAAACACATCTTTCGACAAAAAAATTACGTTCTACAGGGGAAACTACAAACGGCAGGTTGAATTTGCTGTTTGTGGCAGAAAAACTGAAAAGTTCGAGTTCTCTTTTGTGAACTCAAGTTCAGTGATATCAGTAGTGAATTCTCCTGAGGACAGTACTTACGCGCACAGTGGGGTGTTCCATTCGTTACCACAATGTTTCCAAGGCACGTCTTTTCTGAATGACTCAAACATGTACAGGAGACACCAGGCGATGATCAAGTTGTAATAAATCGACACCAGAAAAGAAACGACGATCATTCCAAATCCAATCCCTGAGAAAAAACAAACCTTTTAATCGTTCTGCAGACGGTTAAAAAATATTAGATTTTGTCGCTACAAATTTTCAAGCCAGCTTAAGCTGGCTATGTATATCAGCTGAAAAAAGCCGAATCTAAATCAGCGTTAAGTCTGATTTATACGCACTAAAAGGCTCCGAACAACATCCCAAAATTCGGCAGGGCACTTCCCTTTATATAACAGCAAGATTTTGAAAAATCTTTTAACTTTATAATTAAAAGAAAAAACAACCACAAAAAAACAAAAACAAACAAAAACCAAAAAACAAACGAAACAAAACAAACAAAAACAACAACAGCAACAACAAAACTGATAGGAACATTGTCCACTTTTGTCATTGCACCCCTGATGATCACAGGCTTGCTTCGATTAATATTCTTCTAATCAGTTTGTCGACTTCTGGCTCATCTTACAGTGTATTGGGCAAATTCTCTACCAGGGGGAATGTTTTTACCATAGTGACACGTCAAGCCAAATTTAAAGCAAAGAAACAAAGAAATAAATAAGCAAAAGAAAAGCTATCCGATAAAATGTATTTCTAGTCTTGTTTAACGACCGACGCTTAACGGAAATGGTCACTTCAGTAAATCTCATCCACATAATCACTGAACCATTTACTTATTTGAGGGCCAAGGATTTTCATTTCAGTTTACTTCTATAGAGGTTGTCGGTTTGACTCTAAACATTAAAGGTGAGAGTCGAACGCAGACAATGCTAATCTATGCCAAAGTTCATGGGGCTGATAATAAGACCATCTTGAGTTTATTATTATTATTATTATCACACTTTAAATGTGCCCGAAAATACTAAAGAGATGATGCCAATAAGATTGCTAATTAGCTGCATCAATTCAGATTACCTCTTGCAATTGGACAGATAGCTGTCCAGGCTCCAACAGTTCCAAGACTGAGGTACTGGCCAATAGCCAGCTCCATGTAGAACAGAGGAATTCCGT
The DNA here is from genome assembly GCF_977016875.1 of Pavona decussata. Lineage (NCBI taxonomy): Eukaryota > Metazoa > Cnidaria > Anthozoa > Scleractinia > Agariciidae > Pavona > Pavona decussata. The sequence goes on along the minus strand of NW_028145513.1, from coordinate 288,991 downwards.
TGATTGCAAGCATCACAAAGTAAGGTATGAGGAAGGTGGCTGCCAACAAAGAGGGACAATAATTGCCAAATTTATTATATGAAAGTCAAAATAATATTTCACTGTATGCATCTTATCGAGGGCCACAAGGTCATTAGTTTTATCACTGTCACGCGCTAGATGTACCTTCTTAAAATAAAATCTATTGTATTGTATTGTATTGTATCTCAGGCAGACTGAATAATACATTATTTTACAAAGAGGAAATTTATTTCCATATGGGAGGGGTGCTCGGCTTGGAATTTAGGTTAGGGTGGTGTCGCCTCGTTCCTATGTTAGACCAAAATTATATGAACTTTAATCCCAAGTTCTGAGAGCCAGTTAATGAACTATCACATACTTGAAAAGAGATATGATACCCTGTTTTGAATTAAAAGAGCAGAAAAAGTAAAAGTTTTAGGTGGGTAGTTTCGCTTTGCGATTTCTTTCCCCTTAGCATCTATTACGACGAGACAGCTACAATAGCTGTCCCTTTCTTCAATTCTTGATGGTCAAAAGGGCGAATTCGAACTATTCATGCGAGGAAGCGAAGCTTTCCGCTTCGACTGGTTCGCTCGCTTGAACTGTTCTGTGCTTTCCGATTGTTTCGTTTGGACTTTGGAGATCAGCACAAAAAAAAAAATGTCATGAAAGAAAAGGCTCCCAATCCCTTAAACGAAGATTTCTACTGCAGGAGATACTAAGGGATATTTCTTGTCATAAATAATAAAATAGTAAATTAATGAACTTATTCAAGTGTCAAAGTATTTAGCACTGTAGCGCTAATTAAGGCCACTATAAATCAGTGAAATAAATACACAAACTGAACATAATATTTGTTCAAAATCCCAACTGGAAGGAGGCAAACCAGTTGGCTATTTACAAAGCGTGGTCTTGGATTTGTAAACGGGGCTACCGTGAACCAAATCCAAGTGGTCAGAGCGGGACTTGAACCCGGGAACTCCGGATTACAAGTCGATCCGCCTTCTCCCAACCATTTGATACTAATCAAGACATGTCAAGGTGCATGATTTATTTTGTCTCTGCTTTGTAAGATCGAGAATAATCTATATCTGACCATCATAAAGATCATGGAAAAAAATCCCTTTGTCAAGATGCCAAATGTATTCACGTCTCATTACACTTGGCCTTTGAAGTGCATTGCGAAACTATCAAACAGATGACGTCTGAGCAAACAACATTCGCTAAGTAAAGTCACGTACAAGGCATAAGTACATAGCAGAGATTACGCAAAGATTTGTAGAGATCATGAATCATTTTCTTTAGAAACATTTTTAAGTGATGAAAAATATGTGCAACCAACGCGGCTCGGAAGTCGAACCTACTTCGATAGGGACGTCTCGGTCGGCAGTGTTTATTTGTGAAACCTAGCCGATTTCTGGGGGCGGGTATGGGGGCGTTCATCATGCACAATACTGATTGGACGAGCAATTAATGATCGTGAGCTTGACAAAAATTAAAATAGCGAGTATCAGTTGGAATTAATGAAGATATTCTTAGCGCATTACCAAACGTGTAGTTACATTCAGTTAGTAGCGTTGGATTGAATAATTCTCTCCATCAAGTGATGGTTCCTTCTCGTGTCCGGACAAATAACAGAAGTCAAGGGCTCCTGCCGGAAGTTGAAAAGAAGTAGCTCTCATTGCTGTTCCGCCTATGTACAGCAATATAAAGACTTAAATTTTATCAAGGTTGCACCGTCTTCTATCGCTTGTGTACCAAAAATAATATATAGACCTTTTCCCGTGCGAGTGAAGACGACTCGATTACGTAAGAAATCAGAAGTTGTGAGTAGCCGATACCTCGCGCATGTCACTTGCGTTAGCTGACATTTTAGCCTTTGCGGTTTGAAAGAATTTACAATTACATGTTCTCAAAACCAAATCCGATATCCGTCGAGCCATAGCATCATATCTGAAACCGCGTGCCCGTTCAGAACGTGACCGAAATTTAAGGGGGTCAGTATGCGGATACGGAAAAGTTCTTACTAAACGTTCAATATTACAAGTCTTAAAACTTATATTAGCATTTTGGTCCAAAATAAACGTAAAATTACCGCAGCTATTGTGTTTGTCGTTCTCATGGCTCAAAACTGCGTAATTTAACGACGATTGAAGGCATTTTTATTCAGTGAAAGAATTCTGATATGTTCATGCCTCACATAGGCTGCACAATTTAATCTTTTTTTGTTTTCCTGTGGGAAAACCCCTCCCTTAAGCAGCAATTTCAGCACGTTAGTTTAAGGTTATCTTTGTAATCCGCACGCTTTTGAGGTGTGCTCGCCGTATCTCTACTGCTACTTTTGTCTTGATTAATGTGTTTTATGGCAAATAACCGGACGATAAAAATGGAAAAATGGGTTTCTCGTGACCGTTTGCTGTACGTGAAGTCTTCCTGCCTCCTATTTTTGTGAGTCGTTCAAACCGATCAAATCACTAAAATTCACACTCGCTTGAACCACAAGTTGAGAACGACAAAACACAGCGACTGAGATACGTTTACGTTTATGATGATCCTAAATGCTGATATTCTGCCTTTAACAAACATTTCCTTATAGTTCTGAAACTGCAAAACGTCCATAGGATTTATGTTAAGTGGGCTTTCGATCCTTTGTCAAGTCGAGCCGCAAGGTTAAGTTTCAACCTTCCTCTTTCCTCAGCAAGATTTACTGATTCCTACTTCTGCTCAGAAAGTGAACTGAGTTAGATATTATGCATGATTAAAAAAGAGCAAGATATCCAGGCAGGAGTGCCTTTCGAATTCAGGCGATTTGTTGTGGACGGTCGACGGTCATCCATTGTTGCCATATTGTTTTACTCCAATCCGATGATCACAGTCATACGCTAATGTCTACCAACAGCTGACCTCAAGTGTGAGATAAAGTAGAAATTTAAATCACATCACAACCTATTTTACTCCACACACGTTTTAATCGAAGTGATTTATACTTTTGTTAGAAAGACCCCTGCTGCTTTCGTTATAGCTGAATTTGCTTGAATAATAATAGAACAACTGTTTATCTAAATTTGAATAATTTTAACGAAGCTGTGCAGTGTCTGAAGATACACGAAGCGTGACTTGCCATTTTATTACGTTTAGTAATGGCCAAAAGCAAGTTAAGGTATCTAACCGAAACACGTTCAAATTAATAGTAGTCCTTTCCATCTGATTTACCCCCTAAAACCGACAAAAAATAAGATAAAGACTTCGATTCGGCTGTGCCTTTTCTAATCTGGCCTGATTGATTTGGAGGGTTTACAAAACAAAACATACGCAAATCAGAGGTCGGTTTTATTTGATGCCGAACTTTTACGGGTTTCACCTCCTGCGTCTTTCAATTAATCGCAGCAGCATTTTAAGTTCAAATCGTGCATGGGTATCGATTAGCGTCAGAAACCGAATCGACTTGCTATAGTTTTTCCCTACCTCCACCATTCTCGTAGCACAAGTATGGAAACCTCCAGACGTTACCGAGTCCAACGGCATACCCAACACACGACAGCATGAAGTCGAGTTTCTTCCCCCATTTTTCCCGGTCGTCCTCGATCACGACTCCTTCGCCCTCCTCAATGTTCATCTGTTCAACGAGAGCAGCGCGGCTATCCTCAGGTCTTCCAGTCTTTCCGTCGTCTATTCCAACGGCGCCGTTGATTTCCTTTTCGGTCATCCTCGAAGCGGAGCTGACCGATCGATTAGCGTGTGTCGCGGGCTTGTTTGTTTAATTCAGTAAAGCACCTTGGTGTCTGCTAAGTTAGATTCGTGACTCGCGTTCTTACAAATACCTTATCTCATTGAAGGTTTGGATCACGAGGTTATTCTCAAATTACCGATAAGTCACACAAATGAAACCATAATGCAAATGATGGACGTTCGCATCAATGGCCTGTCAATCAAACCTGCGTTGGTTACAATAAATTTTGCATATGACAGCGTCCAAGGATAAACAGTCTTCTCAGTGCTCTTGAAACCGGATAGGAAACACTTGATATTGCCTGTAACAAAATGGTGCCCTGAGAAAAAATGTGTTGGTGTCAATTGATTTATTTCGATAGGATCACTCTTTGGCGCTCTCAACTCTTAGGCCCTGTTTTCGTGGAGGAAGGAGGATCCTAGAACTAGGAGCGAAACACATTTTAGTTTGGTTTACATGCACAAATGGAAATTTCTGTCGGGGTGGTTGCATGTGTAAGTGACTGATGATCCGCCTTCTAGGATGTTCCTAGTGCTAGGATCTTGCCGCTCCCTCCATGTAAACAGGCCCTCAGTAAATGCGAGAAAAAATGGGGTTAAATCCAGGGGAAATCGGAGCAGGAGTTCAAGTTAAGCGAGTTCGAGTTAGCGTGGTTCTACTGTAGTTAATTCTGTTTGTACTGAAGCGGACTGATTGATCAAAATAAAGCGTCAAGACTCTGGCCTATTAATTATTCAATTATTAAAATTAATTCTCAATCTTTGATGCAAAAGATGTTTAGGTAATTGCTTTAAGAAATCAAGAGATCTGATCTGTGTGAGCTAAAGCTCTCGCCCCCCTCCTCTGCTTGCCGGCTAGAACAGTTTAAACTTTTGATAATCGATAAGGTGATACGGAAAGAAGGACGGAAAGGAGAGCAACATGTAACCGGACCCCTCTCCTGCCTACACCCGGCAATATTTACCCGGCCGGGAAGAAAAATGGTTAGCCTTTGCTGGTGCATCCCACTCCGCCGTCTCCCGTTCATCCGGTTGTAATCTAAATGGATTTTTGTCAGTTTGCTCTTCATCTTGTTATATTTTCATGGATTACTCAAGTGCGCATGCAGCAGCAAATACAGTTCTTACTCATAACATGTAGCTACGTACCTGTTTGGGTTACCAAGGCTGGGAACCACAGTAAGTCAGATGTGAAAAGAAAGTGTCGTTGTCGAGGCGGATCCAGAACGGTTTCCCGAAAAAGTGGGGCGGGGGGGGGGGGGGGGGGTTATAAAATTGTTCAGAGTCAATCTTCAGGAGGGTAGTGAGTTGAAAATGAAGATTTTTAGTGCCTTACTGAGCTGTTTCTCGATTTATTTATAACTGCCTTTTATGCGGTTGATTCAGTTGGTATATAGGTTTCCAAACATTCTGTACGAGTACGTAATTTTCAGTATTGCATTTCAAATAATTGCGATATATTTATTTCAATGGAGTTCAGTTAAATCCATTTCAGCTTCACGTTTTAAAAAGTGGCTCGGGTTTCGGCACTCTGCATGCCAGAACTTGAGAGGGTTTAGGTTTGTTTTTTGAAATGTACTATTGTTTCAGTAAAGGCATGCCAGTTGCCGGCAAGAATTTGATCGGTCAGAAAAAAGACATTTGCCTTTTATTTCTTTTTTTGCTTACCCCGCTTGGCTTGAAGCAAACGGAAACGACTGCTACGCAGGCTAGCTCTTGTTTTCTAATAGTCATTTTTAAGGGTGTCACTCGATCCGCGGAGCTGCAGACTGCGGAACACTGAGACCTGCGGAACTTGCGGAACCTGAGGAACCTACTAAAAATGACACTAATCCATTACTTTTTTATATAATAGCATTTCAAAGTGATCACCATCAGCGTTAATTTTGTATATGATAATGCTACATCCTGTGAGATTTGCATGCAGCCTGAAAAGAGTGTGACATGGCGTGACAGATTTTGCCGGGATTTTGTTTGCCTCTGGCATTCTCAGTTTTTCCATAATTTATCTTCAATCTGGAAAATTGCCATCAAATTTTTATGTACTTTAGCTTTTTAAAATTATTATTTCTTATTTCTAAGATCAGGTTTCAAGTATAGTCTAGGCGAACACTGAATGAAATGGTGACCGTCCTTAACTGGCAGTAGTCTCAATCACCCATCTGCACAACTTGCTCGTGATTCCAAAAAGGGCACCCACTGCTTTGATTTTAAGCTAGTAACAGTTTGTGAATAAGGAAACATAGACGAAAGTGCCCGGACAGTATTTTGGAATCATTAGGGGTACGGGGTGGCAAACGCTTTTTGAAACACAGCGCATCTCGCAAATTAAAAATATAGGCAAGTTAATTTCATGGGTCTCAGCAGTCTCCGTTTGCAATTACCCGGAAAAACTCTCTACGAAACTCGAAACTCTCTACGTCTCTACGTCTCGATCTAAAAAACTCTCCACGTCTCGATCTAAAAAGCAGCTTATATCGAAATTTTATAGTGGCGATGATTATTACGAAATTTGAAGTACAGTTAAATAAACTTAACTGAGTAAAAATAAGTTAATTTAATAGCAGGGTCCTCAATTTCCGCAGGTTCCGCTGTTCCGCGGTCTGTTCCTTACTTAGTAACACCTCTCTTTTAAGACAATCGACCTTCAACATCGAACATGTACAGGAATTACTCTGGCTTACATGAATTTTCAGCTACCGCCAGGCAGCTTACAGTTTTTTAAAGGAAGTTTTTGAGCGGCTGAGATTCGGAAAAGCTTATCATAGAAAGAAAATTTGGATTTCAAAATCTGGGCTGGGCTTTATAAGGGAAATTTGTGTCGGCAAATTTTCAATGTCGAAATGATAACATTGAGGACGTTTACTGGCTAGAAATTCGTGACAACGTAATCTCTTTGAACATACCAACTTCGGACACAACAGCTAATAACAAACTTTAATAATTAAAATGGAATACCTTACATACCGTAAAAGTCATACCAGTTAAAAGCTCATACAGTAGTTTATATTATACCACGGCAGTTCAAGCCTGATTTTTTTCAGTAAATATGCCTTCCATTCGCAATTACAGGGGTTACGTACATAACTGACTGTATCCGATGATCATTCACTCATTTATTCTTCCACCTGCAGTTCTCTTAGATGTATCGATTTCATATACTATGATTTCACTTTCATGCTGTGTACTACAGGAGCCTTTTTGCGTTTCGAAATGGGGGCCGGGGCTTATATACGGAAGGGAAGTTATTTTCGGAATTTCACGTTTAATTGGTGGTGTTCATGATCCATCCGGTCCTCAACAAAACCAACTATAAACTACCGTATAACTTGTCTGAACTTCTGTTGAACTATCTCAAAGGACCGGAAGTAGACTATACTGATCAGTGGCTGGAGATAGACGGCAATAGCAATCGTTTAGCTAGAGTACGAGCGCAAGCCAGACACGCTAGCGCTCAGGCGTAAATCGCCTGCCGCGGGAAAACGCCGGGGAAACGCCATTCCGCCCTCTCAGCGTGTCACGTCTTGTCACGTGTCTATTGCACGTGATTGCTTGCTCTTCTAATCTCTAATCGGGATTCGAAGGATCACAAGACTGATTCGAATTTGAGCATCACGATTTGCCCATTATTTATTACATTCGCACAAGTTTACATTGTATCTGTTTATAAACCTATATAATGGCAGCCAACAGGGCATCTTAGCAAATTATATAACCACTCTATATCATGCCTCCTCCTTTTGGAGAATTTTGGGATTAAACCCCATATTTTTCTTAAAGAAGAGTTACAAACAGAATAACATGAAATGTTTTCTTTATGCTTCAATGGTCTTCGATATCTCTGCTGTGACCTCCTAAGTTGTCACACTGGGTTTCAGGCGACGGCAAGTTTCCCGCCTTTCTTGGCGACATTCGCCATCGGTTACAATTGACAATACATGTATACTGTTCTAGACTAAAAACAAAAAGTCGCTATTTACCCGGTGTATTGGTCCTCTTTTTAATTTTCTTTCTCAACAGTATTTTGTTCTTTCCTTACAAGTCTAGCCATTTTCTACGTGGGCCGAGAATTAGTGGTATACTAGTCCGGTAAGGCCAACTGAGTTCACTCTCACTAAGTTAATAAAACCAGCACGAATTGTAAAAAAAAAACAAAAAATCAAAAAAAACAAAAAACAAACAAAAACAAAACAACAAAAAAAAACAAACAACAACAACAACAAAAAAAACAAACAAACAAACAAACAAAAAAAAATTATAATGTATAAACTAGTGGTGGTTATACTTCGATTTATTTTCGGTTAGAAAACTGTTTCTTTTGGGTCCTGAGAACAATCAATTTTACGCCAGAGTTTTTTTTGGAATACATTTGTTATGTACGAAGTCGACTTTTAAGTTGGTCGGCCACAGCCACGTTTCCTTTTTGCCTGGGTAATAGAGATTTGTTATCCAAAGAACAATGATAAATAGATAAATAAATAAATAAATAAATAAATAAATAAATAAATAAATAAATGAATAAATGTACAACTGGATATTTTGCAGTTTGAATGTCTTTGTTCTATCAAAGACAGATGGCGTGCGCAGGGAGCTAGAACATCGATAAAGATAAGGGAGAAAGTAACCGATTGAAGTAATTGTAGGCACCGAAGAATCACTTTGCTTATTCACCTCGCTAGATTTGACATACAAATTAACATTTAAGACTATGAGTTTTGCCCTGTTATATACACATCGCCAAGCCTACACAAACTAAAAAAACTTATCCCCGGTTTCCATTTTACCCACGGAGTACTCGGACATTTTTTGTCCGAGTTAGTCGGCCCTGGTTGCAAGTTAAATTTTTGCTCACATGTTTACTGAGCACCCAGATAAGCATTTGCTATTTCACCTATCTTCAAGGCTGTTCACCTTCTTTAAATAATCTAACGTCAGTTAAAAGTCAAAGCCAAGCCTTAGTCAACGAAGTTTACGTCAGTATAAATGGAAATGAAACTGAATTGGTTTGAAATATCATGGCTCCTCGCTTCTTTATACTTGGCATTTTATTCCCCCATAATAAGGGGGAGAGACACAATTAGCTGTGTAAAGTTCGGTGAAAGATTATTATGTATCTGCACTTCACTGGTTGCCGGCACTTGCTTGTTTTATTCGATTCTACTGTTCACTGTACATGAATATTTTTCACACTGTACATTTTTATATTCTCTCCACACTGAAAAAGAACATGTTGAGCTCTTTGTCTAAAAGACAAAATAGCCATCAAGTCGTAGAACGGAGAGATGAGTTTGGAAGGACTATTTGAAAATCGAAACCATTAAAATGATGAATCAGATCTACGAGTCCATAAAGAAATTAATCGTACCAAGCACACTGATTTATAAGTACCTAATGCAACGTTTAGACACCTGGTGTGCGTTTTTCAAAGGTCCCTAAGAGCTTTCGGGCCCGAAAAGTAATTTTCTTATCCCTTTTCTACAGATTACCGGCTGTTTTTCATACAAAACAACTCAATCTGTTTTTTAAACTTGGAAAACTTAAAATGATTTTGCTTTCAAAATGATAAAAATTGAATTTTTTGGCAAGGAATTTTGTGTATGTAAACACACTCCAGGTGTGCATTTCTCAAACGCCCGAAAAGATTTCTGACCCGAAAAACTATTTTACATACACAAAATTCATTACCAAGCAAAAGCATTTTAAGTTTGCAATATTAAAAAAAAACCAAAACAAAACAAAACAAAACAAAAACAAAAAACAAAAACACATTGAGTTAGTTTGTAGGAAAACAACTGGCAATTTGTAGAAAAGGGATAAGAAAAATACTTTTCGGGCCCGAAAGCTCTTCGGGACAGGCTTTGAGAAACGCACACCAGGACCGCATTGTACCATGATCTCCATGCTGTTAAGTCTGTTAGTTTATACCAACCTTGTGCATAGTGTTTTTCGCACGCTCTCATTGGCTGTTCTAACTTTAAATAGTAGTATGTCTACGTCATCGTTTAACGACCCGGTAAATATCCACCGCTATCCACCTCCACTTTGAAGAATAGTTGTTAATAATTCTTAATTCTCAAAATTGAGCATCTCATTTCTCCTGTTATATAGGACGAGTAAGTGATGGCCATTTTTGTACTAGAGACGCATAATCCGCCTGCCGAAAAAAGAAAAGACAAACAAACATTCAGAACAACAGTTTGTACACACCATTGGTTCACGTTCACATTTGTTTCAATTTTTTCTTGGGACCGCTTGAGTGCGTCTGCATAGTTACGCGTCTCGTAGTTCGTCTAGTATAAAGGCGGACCAAGACGGATTAAATGCGTCTTGAAGAACTATCGGCTTTAGTTCGTCTTGAACGACGCAAGGATAGCTAGACGCATTATCCGTCTTTGTGCCCGTCTTCATTGCGTTCGACGTAGAAAGAACGCACTCCTAATACAGATTGGAGTCCAGATTGTATGAGACAACGTTGATTAAACGAATGGATCTTGGCACCCCCCGGTGATTTTGCAGGGGCGGATGACATCATCACCAACTTGGCAAAGAAGAGAGAGCCTGATGACATCAAACGCACTCCCTAATCTTTGATTATTACTACTACTAGACGAGCTACGAGATGCCTAACCATGCAGACGCACTACAGATGTTTGCCCAAGTTCGTCCCAGACAGGCTATGCCAGCGTCTGTAGTATAAAAATGGCCAATGACGTAAAATAGTCACTGTGACAACACTCTTTCTCTTGAGCTGTTTGAGGGCACTCGCATGTCTGTAGCCGAGAAAAGCTCGCCGACTGTAGCGTGGGAATGGCCTCCATTCGTTTTACAACAGCACAAGCACAACTCGACAAGTTGCTTAAAGGCCCGGCGGAATTCTGGTATTTTAACGGCGTAGACAATGGGGTTGACCGCAGAGTTGCTGTAGTGCATGAACTTGACAAATAACAGAAGATCAGTGCTGTAAATTCTAGGTCGACATTGCTGGCAGAACACCAAGAGCAACTGAACCGTGAAGAAAGGTAACCAGGCAATCACGAAGAAGCCAATCACAAGAGCTATAGTTACTGCAATGCGCATGTCACGTTTCATGGACCGCGAGCGCTCATGGCTGGGCTGTATTCGACTGTTAGCTGCGTGCCAGATCCTCGCATACGTAAAAAGAATCACAAGCAAGGGAAGGACGAAAAAAGCTATGAAGAGAAACAGCATGTTGGCTTCGCGGTTTGTCTTCCGTAACTCCACTGAAGATCCACAAGCTGCCGCTGGAATAATCCACACAGCTACAAGGAAGACGTAATAGACTTTGGCTGATGTGTTTCGATGGCGAATTGGATACACCACAGCGAAAAAACGCTCCAAACTAATCGCCACAAGATGCAAAATCGAGCAGGTGCCGGCAAAGAGATCCAGAACATTGTAAACTGTCGAAATCGTCTCTCCGCCTGTCGAATAAAGCAACATTGTGATCCATATTGGGATCGAGATGATGCCCACAATGATATCTGCAATGGCGAGGCTCACCACAAAATAGTTTGTTATCGTGCGGAGGCGAGAGTGACGAATGAATGAACCAACAACAAGTCCATTTCCAAATACTGCTAAGAAGGCAATGATGACATAAAGAGTGCATGACACGATGACCACTTCCTTCTTGAAAGTTGGGCCATCGATCATTGGAGGTGGGCGGCCAGGATTGGTATTTGATTGGCTGGCCATTTCACCAGCTTCTGAAAGTAAAGAAAGATAGTATTATAGGTAAATTTAAAAATAACGTTACAAAATGACCGACAAGAAATTAAATTCAGGCGAATTGTTTTTTAGAAAATTTACATTTATTTCTACAGTAATTAGTGTGACATCAAATTATTTACAGGCATCCGTGTACAGTGCTGTGTTTCCCTTTTTCTTTTCAATTATTTTTTGTTCTGAAGTATTTTATAAAATGTTTTGACAAGTGCCTCTTTCAGTTTGAGCAAACTGTGCAAACTCGGCATGCCAGCTGTTTTAATCCTGAGCAAGACTTGATTGCTTATATCATGGCAGTGATCAGGTGCATACCACACATCGTCGAAAAACCATATGAACATGAAACAAATAGGATAGACTTCGTCCTGAAACTTCTGACGATACATGTTGACATAAAAACCTGATTCAATACAATCACCTTTTTTTTTCGCTAACTTTGCAGTCCGTGCTTTGACGTCTTCTCTTTTGGGGCTTAAATTAATTTTAGCTTCCCTCACATCAAAATATTGTAGTTTCTCTTAAGGGATCCTTAAAAATCCATGGCATCGTTTTATCGATCTCTTGTTCAAAAATAATGACGCTTTCTTTGCTAGCGTTTTCCGTAGTTGCTCATGATCCAGTGATGTCAAATGCGATTAAAAGGCGACCAACCACGCAAAAACTGGATTTTAAAAAAGTTAAATCAAAGCCAAAAACGAAAACGTGACAAACGTTGGGTAAACATATCCCATTAGTAGGAAATTGCTTTCATCTTCGGAAAGTGCTTTGAATCATTTCTTTGAGTTTGAAACAAGCCATTTTAGTTTCCAAAAGCCATCATCGCCCATGCTGCCCTCTTATGTTGTCATATATTTCCTCGGACATAATTTTAAGGGACAGTATCATGCTATTTTTAGTAACACATTGAAAATCGGAAAGACGCTATTCGGTTGATAGAAACCAAGATATAATGACAAAATTCCATTAAAAGACTCTCAGAATGCAAAGAAACTATCCACGGATATTTTCGCCGGCAGGTGACCAAGATGGAGAGGGGTTCAAATTTGAAAACGTCTGGCGGACGTTTTCAAATTCCGCTGTTGTAACGCACTAAAATCGCCGGTTGTACTATATTTTGGTTCCACCTTTCGTCTTAGAATCACTATATATATTTCTTTCAATAAGCGATTGAGAAATTAATTAACACAGTGTTCAAAGTTTAAATTTAGTGAATTTTGTCCAAAAGTCATGATATTTCCCATCGATCTCCCATGATACTGCCCCTTTAATGAAAAAAGAAACAATTCAAATAAATTTACTAATGAACGAACGAGCGAACAAACGAACGAATGATTGAATGAATGAATGAATGAATGAATGAATGAATGAACAAAATCTAGAACTTTAGTCCTTGTGTGAAATAACTGACGGCAAAACCTTAGACAAGGGTTGTCAAAATAGTTCGTTGCGCAGCCGGTTTCATTTTGCGTGTCAGTATAGAATCAAACACTTCATCAGTATTACTCTTAGAACTGATCAAAGCATGAAGCGAAACCTGACAAGAGAACGAGACGTCAGGCAAATATAGTTCCTTTCAGTTTGAAATGGATCTCACTTTGTGAACACTATTTTAATCGATCGAAACCAAAGATTAAAGTATCCAAATACCATTAGTTTCTGTACTCTTCCTTAATCTTCTTGATTTTTTGGTCTGGACTAATTCAGTTTTTGTCTTATAACGTAAATCAAGTGATTATCCAATCACCAAAAATTCTTCTTTTGCATATGTATGGTATGGTTAAAAAAAACAAAACAACAACAACAACTCTCAATTAAACATTAATGCGTCGAACAGGCATCTAACCTTTTACTTCAGAAGAACAAGATTAACTTCATTGTCTGATTTCTATTTTAAGAAATTATTCTTTTGAAATCAGTCAGCAAGAAGAGACGCTGATTGAATGCTTGTCTTCCGTCTCAGTTGGAGGACTGATGTACTCAACTAGAATATTTTATATTGCTGTCAGTATAGCGAATCTCCTGAGCTTATGTCAAGTGAGTCGCCGAGATGCACCCAGACGTAACAAATAACGCGTAAATTTTAATGTTCTTTAAGTCATTATAATTAGCATTGACACTGATTATGAAACAAATGCACGTTTCCGCTCTCGTTACTCCTGGTAACGAATAAACTATGAGCAACAAAATATAGATTTCAATTAGCGTATAATTCCATGACGAGATGTTGAAATGCGCTTTACAGTATGGGGACACTCTCCAGATCGAATTGGAATTTGGAAATGCTGGTTTTCGAGGAGAGGAGAAAATCGGAGTACCGGGTCAAAAACCTCTCGAAGCAAGGTCGACGCGGACCAACAACACTCTCAACCCAAACGATACGGAGTCCGGGAATCGAACCCGAGCCACATTGGTGGGAGAGGAGTGCTCAACAGCGCCATCCCTGCTCCCCATTTAGAAAACCCCACTTCCACAAAATAGAAATTAATCCAGACTGATCATTTAAACATTGGTCAGAGATTTCCTACCTAAAGAAATAAACAAGAGAATGTACAGCGTGTGGTTAATGAAGACCCGTAGGGATGCATGTCAGGATCGCTATTCAGTATACAAGAACAAACATCTTATGTCGACGGACAAAGAGAACCAACTAGTACATTGTTACATCGACCACGTAAAAAGGCTAAAAAAATTAGAATAAATTCCTTTGTAACTTCGAGATGACACAGAAAATCGAAAAGCGCCAAAAATTTACCAATTAAGCAGTTTGTCATCTTTAATCAGAAACGTGCCATGTATAGCGTCAAGGGAAGAGCTGTGCTCTCAAGAAATAATTACTTAAAAGGTATTTCGATAGTGCGATTACAGGTCTCTAAACTGACGTGTTTACCTTAAACAGATGAAATAAGCTGAGTAATAAAAAGGTGAATATTTTAACTAATACTTCAGTTTTAACCTAGAATATCACAACGGGTAATCGTGATACATGCCAATTTCAGTCATGTTTTACCATCAGTGCATAGCTTGTAAGACCAGCTAAACTCACACATTGAATTGATTTGCTCCATTTTAAGCAGAGTAAGCGACGACGAAAGAAAATTTCAGTTTTAGTTTTTGTGTTTACCTTGAAGCCCCGGCTTAACTTGCCGCGTGTTTTGGCAAACTTCGTTTCTTCTCGTTTGTGGTTTTCAACAAGTTTCCTCAGTGATCGACGCTTTTTTCTTTGCTTAGTCGCTCAACAGACTTGTCACAAGTTTACAGATGAAAGTACACCGTTTCTAAACGTGTAAACCTTCGTTGCTAAGTGTGCTAAGCACGCAGTCGACGTTTGTTGACTTGCCCCCTCTCTCACTATGTCTACATTAAATTTGGTGGAATATTCTCTCCTTTGACCCAACTAATTGAGTTTCATAAAGAGACAAGTAATCTCATGAATATTGAATACACTTCGTTGATGAATTTCTTTGTCGCTACCATTAGCTTGTTGACACAGTGTGAATTGACATTTATCCCGTATATAATTTAACAAACTCACCAAAATAGGATAAAATTAGGAAAACGTAAAGAAACATGTCCAGTTCACAGCAACTCACCTATGTAATGTGAATGAGCGTCTAAAAATTGAACTGACTTAGACCGCCAAATAAATTTAAAAGTGCTCGTGAGTAAACGACAAGCCCACTCAATTAATAAAAACTGAATACTTCGTTATGTACAATTGCAAGACCCTTGAAAAAATTTACAATAAAACTAAGGGATAATGATGTCAACAACAATCTGTCTACTATATAAGAAATACTTTTTTCTTTCACTGCTGGCTCGTAGTTAGTGTGGAGGTAACCGGATCAGGGAGTTCAAAGGTTTCTAATAGAACTCATGCAGCTCAATGAATCAGCT
This sequence comes from Pavona decussata, assembly GCF_977016875.1. Taxonomy (NCBI): domain Eukaryota; kingdom Metazoa; phylum Cnidaria; class Anthozoa; order Scleractinia; family Agariciidae; genus Pavona; species Pavona decussata. The sequence goes on along the minus strand of NW_028145513.1, from coordinate 273,622 downwards.
AAGACATTTTGATGGAAAAGACCTTCCAGAAATAATTTTAGCTTGAATGTTCAGCGATCGCCAGACATGATGTTTGTTTGTGTCAAAGTGAGTGGGATAAAATTTTCCTCTCTCCAAAGCCACACATTAACTTGCATTTCCTGTCTTTTCATGTTCGTGAGGAAACGACAAGCCCACTCAATTAGTGAAAACTGAATACTTCGTTATGTACAATTGCAAGATCCTTAAAAAAAAAAAATACAGTAAAACTGCATGGGAGATAATGATGTCGATTACAACCTGTCTACTCCAAAAAATATAAAGATACATCGAGAACTTTCTCTTTCATTGCGGGCTCATAGCTATAGTATGGAGGCAACCGGATATTCAAAGCATTTACTGAAATAAAGTTTAATAAATCAGCTAAGATCTTTTGATTGAAAAGATCTTTAAGAAAAAGCTTTATTTTTGAATGTACAGCGATCGCCAGACATGGCGTTTGTTTGTGTCAAAGTGAGTGGAAGAAATTTTCCCCTCTCCACCAGTGCCGCCTATTCTTGGTTTTCACATGACGTCATAAAAAACTGAAATTCATAACTAAACACAATTTTGGGTTTTTATCTTCATCACATATAAGAAAATCTAAATTTCCATCGGCTTGCTTGTTTTCAGCAGGATAGCATTCTTTGTTTTGAAAATAGAGTAGTTTGAATTTTAGATTTTTGCCCAGTGCGTGACAGAAGGATTGCTGCTCTAAACATGTCACGTACATGAAAACATCGATTCGCCTCCTGTTTTTTTCAGGTCTGATCAGCTAACATGTAATAGAAGGGTTAATGTCAATGTGTGAAAGTTCAGCAGAGCGAAGAATGGCTTTGAAATAGCCAAGGTAAACTCCAGATGTTTTTGCTGGTTTCCGGCCGCCATGTTGGTGCCCATCAGACGGGGCACCAACATGGCGTCCCATACTAAACTCTGTAATTTTCCGTGGTACATTTTCTCGAATAACTCGATTAGGAGATATCGCACAGCCCTGTGGCTTTCACACGTTGTTAATGTATCATTCTTCTACAACATATCAATTTCTTGACTTTATCTATTGAATGGTTGAGGATTTTATTTTTTTACTTGCGTGACGATGTGTGAGGTGAAAACCACCTATTAAATTTTGCGACCACTTGGATTTCTTGCCTTTTCGTGCTTCAGATCTTTATTTTCGTGATTCTCATTTCTGATTGTAAACAATATTTGTATAATATTTGTCCCCATATTTCCTGCCATGTAACAAACTTTTTGGACACGCGAAAAAATGGTTTGGGTTTGATCAATGTATTTATTTATTTTTATTTTTATTTATTTTTTTATCAATGTATCGTGGCTTACGCCAAGATAACACAGTTTCCACGTTAAATTCTATGCCAGCCATGTAATTTTCGATTGCCGAACTTTTGCACTTGAAATACTTGCTGATGATATACAATTGCCTAGTCTAAGTTTTATTCTGAAATTAAAAAAAAAAATCATATATATTGTTCCCAAATAGAGTTTATAATTATAATTGAGTCTTGAAAGCTAAATGAATCTGCAAGACCTCTACCCCCAGCCACCTTCACAGGATTTGATACGGCTTGTTCAACCATATTTTAGACCATATCTTAAGGTTACTTATGGGGAAGAAAGGTCGAATTTTTCTCAAATAATTTTTTTTAGATAATTGTTAAAACAAGAAAGGGATGCAAATTTTCGTGAAAACAGCCGTTAGAAATCTCAAAAAGAACGTGAGCTATCTGAAAAACAAAGTTTTGTAGGAAAAGCGGTGAGAGTTTAAAAGTGTTGACGGGCCTGCACGACTCCTGCAGTTCGCTAAAAGATTGGTCTTAAAGCCTTTATAGCGTATCTCTGCTTCATGAGATGTTAATCTTGATCATGAAGGGAAAAACTCAAATATACTGAATGGAGATTTTCTTTATGATCATTCTGAGCCGTTAGGAGAAGTTCTTCATATGCCATTGGATATGCTAGCTCTGTGGCATTTGTTTAGGTTCACCGGCTCGGATTAACTGCAAGATATCAGACAGCGCTAAATAAATGCTATTTATGAAGACATGGGATCCGGGGATTTCTTAACTGACTCGTGATTTCATGCTTATCTGCAGTGAGATTGCAGGCTGTTCGTTTATCACGTATATGAGAGTCTAATAGATCCGTGTCTTTAGGAGACAGCGCTAAATATATGTCATCTAGGAAGACATAGGATCCGTGGAATTCGTTACTCGTGATTTCAAGTTGTTGCTATAACCTGCGGTGAGATTGCAGGGTGTTCGTTTATCACGTATATGATATTCTATCAGATCCACGTCTTTACAAAGTTGATAACTGTTGTCTCTCGCTTTCGAGAGCTTTGGCATCTTGCAGTTGTTTTCAGCTCTGTTGCTCAGTTCGTGACTGAAAGACGAGTATTATGTTCTTGGAGCTGACATGTATCTCCATTGTTTTGTGCGTTAGCTCGCATCCGGCAGATATTCAAAGCTAAGACAGTCAGTAACTGTCATGGGAGTCTCTAGGATGCTTCAGCGATTTCTTCTGACAAGTGTTTAGTGTTGTTTCTCAGGCAAGACTGCAGTTTCGATTCTCTATGAATCTCATCAGTTGCCACTGAAAGTTCTGTCAGCGTCGGAGCAAATTATGCTGTTTTGAGTTTATATATCCTCTTTGACCGTTAACACCACTGGGCCGTAGCAGCACGGAACCGGATGGAAGTTGTGATATAATTGGTGCAAGTATCCGGCGGCCTAGCAACGAGCATAACTGAATAATAGTTGTGGTTACACGTAGCCCTTTTACCCATGGGTAACTAGCATTTTCCCACAGGTAAGGATGTTTTTGTGTGTAACCGCTTTTCCCAGACCGAAACTGCCTTTGGGTTATTTCCATGGATACATCAAAGAGAACAAAAGAATTTCCCATGACAGTTCCTGAACTGAAAAGTACGGCTTATCTGCTTCCTGAGGCGGCTTGGCCAATCGTCATGCAGAACGTAGCGGACACAGGAAATAGCCTGCTATGCTCTGAGTTGACCTCTGATAAGCTTACTGTACTGGTAGCACAAGATGACATGGTTAGGTTTCGTGCATAACTGTGAGTATTTCTTTCTTTATTTTTATGAGTTCCCTCTTCAGACTATCAGTTTCAAAGTTGATCAAGTTGCAATCTTTTTGTTTATCTGTTTATAGGAACGCTAGTCAAACCGAAGATTCCTACTACAACGGGTACATTTTCTTTGCGCCTTCTTCGCTGTCTTCTCGCAAAAAACTCTTGGATTGCTATATTAATGGAGGACTGTCGAATAATTAGCAGGAGAATCACTGAAATTAAGCTTACAAGATCTCGATTTGTGTCATGCATGTCGATCTGTACGTTTCCCACCAAACTGCATGCATGGTCAGTGTGAAATCATATCTAATTACATTTTACCCTGAGGGTAGTTCTTTTACTGTGTAACCGCATCCCCAAGGGTAACATGAAACCTGAGCTAAACCTAACCCAAGCTATTTACCCTTCGGAAGGCCCCAAACCCAAGGTGTGTGTAACCACGACTAATGTTGACTTGGAAAAAATAAAAAGACTATCATTTTTCAACTGAGCGAGACTGACTTTTAAAGAAATATCAATGAAAATACTAAAAACTGCATTTCAGAGCTTCTCGATTTTAAAATTTCCTGTGGGAGCAAGCCCCCAGACTTCCCTTGTCGCTAGCACATTCTGCTCACTGAACACTTGCCTCTCCTCTCCTGAAAGCCTGGCTACAGCCCTGAGAACAAACACAAATCTGAAAATGCTTCTGCCTCGGGATGTCCACACAAAACACGTTTTTGATTTAGTTTTCTTGTTAGTTTTCCTTGGATTTTCAGGCTAATTCTCCTAAAAGAGCGATTGTCAGCTTGTTAGCCACTTCATCGAAAATTTTGCTGATACAGTATTTTTTAGATCAGAAGCAATGTAATCTTCAGCAGAAAAAAAAAAAAAAAAAAAAAGAAAAAAGAAAACGAAAACAAAAGCAACAGCAAAAGCAACGAATTTATTTTTGGTATCACTGAAGAAACTCGAGCTCAGTGGAGGCAGCGAGAACCAACCAAGAACTTTATAAATTAACTACGACTTCAGTTTTCATCTCAATTAAAGATCTTATCACACGGCCACAAATCGGGTTATTCGTGATCCTTTACGGCATGTGTCGGCTTTTCAGTGCTCTAAATTGCAATATTAAACTGAGATGCGCCGCACATCAGTTAAATCAAGTGTAATGTCGGCGTTTTGACAGTTTAATTTATAGCACACTATTTGCTTTATTGATTTGAATATTGGAACACTCTTTCAATTCGGCGCATGAGAAGACGACTTCAGGCAAGTATAGGACGTCCATAGCAATGCGATTACTGCTGAAATTGTTTTGTATTGCTGGATGAGTTATTCAATTCGGAATTATACCTATCTAAAAGATTGCCACAGGAAAACAACGGAAATTGGAAAGGGATTTAGAAACTCTCCATTGTTTATGGAATTAATGACAAGGAGGATCATGATGCGAACCGGCTAGGTAGGTAGGTGGTCAAGAATTTTACTTTCGTTTCGGAAAAAGATAAAGGTATACTTACTTAACATTGCCTGAGAGGAGGATAGATAGAGGTCAAAAGCTGTTCAGGTAAAAAATAGTATATCCAACAAAATTTGATTAATTTCCGACTAAGGAAGGATACTTAGTGGGACTATTCGTCCCTCTAAACGCAAAAAAAATATGACAGGCGTTTTCCAAAGTAAAATTACCTCTTACAACGATAAAAACTAGCGATAAAAAGAAGCGACATTTCGACCCATCTGAGGTCATTTTTAAGTTATAAGATAGCTATTTAAAACTAGCAGAATTAGCATATAAAGGTAAATTTAAAACATGGGACTGTTCAAAAGCGATTAAAAGCTTTTAAATATCTAAACGCTAAGCGTTACAAAATGAACGTGAAAAAACTCCCAGGAGTACAAAGTACTAATTAAGACCATAGGGACATATAAGAATAAAAATATACTCTGCGCTGAAAAAAACTTTGCGCGGATCGAGTCAGACTGTTTGTTTAGTGTTGGCTTTACGTCTTTTTTAAAAAGCGTCTCAAAAATTAGACAGTCAAGTTTGCTCTTCGCAAGTTCTTGAATCCTGGTTTCAATGTCACTTGGTTCTCATCCTTGTTGCTCTCTGAAGTGATTCCCGATCGCAGATCACCTGTGTTCTTAAAATTGTTGATGAAGGTGTCGGCATGTAAAGCCAACATAGTTATTTTCTAGGACTGTAGGTTTGATAATGCATATGCCATTTTTAAATGGAAATAATTAAAATTATTTTGAATCGCTAATTGACGCTGTCAAAAAATGCCATTAGGTGAGAAACTGCTTGTGGGGAGAAGACAATCATTGTAATAACAATACTTTACTTTATTCAAATACAGTATGTCGATTAAGGAAATATGATGTTTGTATTGGTTATCTGAGTACTTCCTCAAAGCCTTGCTACAGCATACATGGCAAAGTTCAACTTTCTGTAAATGACAGCAATAGCGTTTTTTATTTTTCATTTTTAATTTAGTTCAGCTCAAACTTACTTAAAGGTGCACCGTTACGGCGATTTTGCTGTGTTTTTGTCAAAACAGCTCAAATATTTAGAAAAGAACTACTAAGGGATTCCTCCGAGAAACAACAAACTATAAGCAGTTTTCGGCGACTTCTCTACAATACACAGGAAGAACTTGAAAAAATTGTCTAAAATTTTCAAGTTGCAATCCATTTCCATCCTAGTCATCCGCCGCCAAAAATAAGTAATGCTAGTTTCTGTGCACTAGAAGGGTTATTGTTAACAAAACTGTACCATTATTTTGTCCATTCCATCAATTTAAATTTGTCTTTTGGCTATTCAAAGTGTCACGAAAAAAAGGTGACACTACCCCTTTAAGGGTGATATCTTTTATAGTCCCAATAGAAGCGACTTGTTGTTGCTTGCTCATATAAGAAACTTAACTCATAAACTAGTTTTTCCGTCACTGCGGGCTGCCAAGCAACGGTACTTGTCGTACTTGCGTTCCAGCCAGTTCAGGATGAGGAAAAACTGGAGTACATGTACCTGCTAAGATTGTAAGCTTTCCTCGGAAAATTTCCAGTAGATCCGCTCGTCAGTCATTTGCATTCAGTTCAACCATGAACGGAAAATTTTGGCAAAATGAATTTATTGGTGGGAGGGGGGGGGGGGGGGCGGGGGAACCTGGTACATAAGCTATAGCAGCCTCAAGAGATAGCGTTTTGGGGCCATTTCGGTCTAAATATGAGTAGAGTTGGTCTAAAAAGTATAGACAAAATGACACATTTTGGTCTGAAATAGAGTGGAGGGATTTGCAAAACGCGACACCTGCGTAAAACCCCATCTAAAATGACGAGGAATACCTTAGTTCCCTTCCAGAGGAAAGCTGCCCTAAACCACAAACCTCGCGCAAACACGTCAAGAGACGTGAAGGGTGATCTGCTGAAGACCAGAGAACGTAGAGAGAACAGACTGCGTTTTGATAACGAGGTTTAGCTTCCTAAAACATGCGTTAGATGATACGCTTTTCGGCCGAGAGGCGAGCGCGAAGCACTTCCGCTTGCCGCCTAGTAAAAAATCATGCAAAACCCACAGCCTTTAGATAATTAATCATTATCATTATTGAACAACGCGGCTCTTATTACTGGATGCTCGTTCAAAGACTATAAACCGGCCGGGACTATAAATCGGTTTGCGTGGGTACTACATTGATATAACAGGCAATTCTACTATCACAGTACATCGGATCAACAGTTCTTTTTTCATGCATTTAGGAGATTCCTTGAGGTAAGCGTTATAAACTTTTCATGTGTTAGTGGTCGTAAGGGTTTCGTTCAACTCGTGCACGCAAATCAGAGCAGTATATTATGGCTGGGTTTTTGGGCTGTAAAGCTACACAGTCGATTATATGTAAAGACACAGTGAAAATTTCTGTTTTGGCAGTGGCTCCAAGGGAATGAAAATGAATACTGCTACTGAAGAAAAATCTTCTCTAATCTCCACTGAACCTCATCGATCGTTTGATTCATTTCACGTCGAGTGCTAGTGTGTAATTAACTACCTATCGCTATCCTGCTAACAGAGCGTTTCTTTCTGGCAAGAAACGCTCTGCTAGCAGGGTACCTGGTTACTGACCTGCCACGCCGATAAACCGTGTAAAAAGCAGGTATTTCATTAATGCATAGTTACTTGCCGGTTGATGATCGAAATTTGTCGGCACAACTTTACGGGTAAATTGCCTGTCAACAATGTGACAATTAACCAAATATCCACCTATTAGGTAAATATTGTGACCATTCAGTCATTGCTGAATCTCAAATATAGTTTGACCAGGAAAATCCCGCACATGTCAAAAGACGGACCCATTTGGTTCTTTGGTATGAAAATGTGAGCTGTTTGTCAACACGGAACGTATTCTAACACATTCATTTCATATATCGCTGGTTAGCGTTCGTTGGGAGTAAAGATTGCGTGACGAGCCAAATGAGCGTCTGCGAGGGAGGTTACATGTACCATATGTGAGCAATTAAATTCTTGCTTTTTGTCGTTTCGATAAGAAGGAAATTAGTAATTCTAAATTTAATAGATGACTACAGAGATCATAATTTTCACACCACAATCAGTGTTTATGTTAATAGACTAGACATATCAGTGCAAAAAAATTAAAAAAAAGTTCTTTCTAAATAATCTGGCCCAAACATGCAGTTTTTTTATAGTCCATAACTAGAGGACGTCCTTTACCGATCCGTCCTTTACTAAAACCTTGTTCTGGCTATTTTGAGGTTAAATTCAGGCAAAGTTACTCCTCCCCTGGCCATACCATCATGTCATAACCGGGGGAGGGGTGAGGCGGGTACTAAACTCAATAACGTTTCACATGGGGACGGGTCCGTCCAGAGGTTCAACAGCTTACCCTTTCACAATTCAACTGGCATTCCAGAAAAGAATTCATATCGGGATTGGTTAGAAGTCTGATCACCCATTACGCGTGACAAGTGCCAAAAAATCAGTCTAAACTTAACTAATACATGCCAGCGCTATGGCGACAGAAAACAGTGGGGTTACGGCCAACCCTGTCTTTTCCTTTTATAAATAACCAAAATTACTTGAATTTAAAGTGCTCACAGTTTCCACCCTCCAGCCTGTTAGCACAATTTATACTCAGTTAACAGCAAAGACGGCTCGGCTTGTTAGTAATAATTCAAATGTACTGGTAGCCTGCATCTGACAGATGTTTTTTTAGAACGAGACACGAGCGCCAGGTGAGAGAGAGAAATAAAAAATAAAAATATATTTTTCCCTCTAGCCTTACGCTCCGCGCTTTTCTAAATACAACTGTTTATTGCCTGGCATCGCAAATCTTCGCTGTACGGTCGAGGCATTATGGATTCTGAGCTTTTACTGAAATTTATTGCATGGGTATTTCCCAGACTACCTCTCGGCATTGTCGCGTACGCTTTTACCCTTATTTTTGGACAACTTTTGTCGAAACAGCTGTATACGCCTGTTATACAGGATAAACGTATGGCGTCAATTTCCGTGCCAATTTCGTTTATTTAGTTATCCTTGAAACTCAGCAACACTGGTGAGAACTCCATGGTATGTATAGACGGATTTGTGAGATATGATGTTTAATCTTTGTGAGACGTTGTTTCATGACAAATACAGGAAGCGAATCGTGTGTGATTAAATAACATGCATTATTAAAGATATCGTCTTAATCTGTGCCACTATACAAACACATATGCCTTGATAAATAGCGCTAGGCTTAGCAACTCACTGAAGAAAACGGGACGTGTTTACAACACGAATCCTTGTGAAATATTTTTAGCGGCTTGTAAGAGAAACAGTGTTTAAAACACACTCGGTATGCCTGACACTGATATAAGTGCGCGGCAATTTCTTCTCTGTATAATCATGATCAGTGGAAGATGCCTCATAGACTCTCTCTAAAGCTTACCTTATCGGTTTTGGCGATTACACCGAGCCATGCAGACTCCATTTAATGTAAAACCTTTCCAAAATATCAAAACACAGCGGCAAATAACGAACAATCTTTTTCTTTCATCTCACCGCGATGGGTTATCAGAGTTTGGGTGTATATTCAATAAGGTTCTTAAACTAGAAAGACCAAAAAACAGTCTCTCGTAGCATAATTAAAGAAAAGGAAGATACTTGAGTTACCTTCAACCTAACTGCTTTGAGCTTGCTCGGCCATTTTGTTGTATATATTTCTTTCTGTGTATTAACCTGTGCTTTGAATTCCCTCGATTAGCTATCTCGTGCGTCCTTCCGTTTGACGTAAAAATGGTGCATTTTTCTCTTTTCGGTAAAAGCGGGAAGGGATGTAAAAGATTGTGCATGGCACCGAGAAAGCTTTCTTTGTTCAGTTGCAGTAATTTTACAGTTCATAAAATTTGCATATCAAACTTAAAAGTACTCAATATAGTTGGCTCTTGTCAGTTTTTACTGTTAATCGCTAAGCAATGCAAGAAGCTTTACGTGCAGTGACAAGCAAGTCAAAATGTCTTACCTTCCCATTCACTGTGTTTAAGTATTTCCCTCCTTGCCAGTGGATTTTAAGCTGCGACCGATCGACAACTAGAATTTTACTGCAATTATTATCAATTCAAGTTGTGATTGATAAATTAAAAAAAACGACGTTTCCTGGTGGCGGTAACCATCGCCGGAGCCTTCCAAGGTAATTTTTAGGTGATATATTCCGATTACTTTGAACTCTTCTTTGTGAGTATCTTTTTGATCTACTTATTGCATGCCTTATTTTATCTTCCGAGTATATAGCTTCTATTAACTTAAGATGTCAGTACGATATTCCATTTTTCTTTAGCCGACTCATAATATTCATTTTAACTGTTTAGCGAGTAGGATTTGACATATGCATACAGTAGCGTCTCCTCTTTTAAGGCCTTTTCGAAGTGTAATGGCAACGCAGAAATACTCTAAAGTTATGTTTCCTATCTTCATATATATTTGACATGACATCGCCATTTGCCCAACAACTTTGGCAGAAATTACTCATGATCTAATACTGTTGAAATTACAAGCTTTAAACCGTTCTACGTTTAAGGCGGGATGTTTTTCTTTTAGAATAATTTTCTGACATATGATTGACTCATATTTGATCAAAGGCAAGCAAACCTTTTCCTCTGTCTAGATTTCTTTTGTCTCTGTGTGTTATTGTGAAATTTACTTTTCGCTTCTGTGTACATTGAATTGTTCTCGAAGACGGATTGCGCGCTAAGTACAGTTCATGCTGTCATCAAAAACTAAACACAGCAGTGACCTACCTTAGCTTGGCAACGAATTCAAACGCTAACGACGAGTGACAGAGCTAACACCGCTCGTGAACTTTAAACGGGTGTAAACGCTAAAAGCAGAAGACTTTTTTTCAGGCAGGAAGAGGCTCAGTGAAGCAGCTAAGTGATGCTGAATTGAAATGCAGGGCAGGCAGCTGGTGATTATACCTCCTAATCGGGATAAAAATTTAACTGACTCCTGTCACTCATCATCACTTTTCGATACAGGTTATATTCAGTTTCCGGCTTTTCTTTTCACTAGTACAATCAGTTATGTTTTGGCACTAAATAAAACGTCAAGTTCTTCTCTAGTTGATTATAAGTTTCGTACATGCGATGTCTTAAATTAAGTCCTGAAATCGCCTTGACTTGGCAAGATCTAAACAAAAGAACATTAAGTAATAAATATGAAAAATTCAGTGGCGTGTGATGGACGTCAAATAAATCGATGAAACAAATTGTTAGACTTTTTCACATGCATTTGTTTAGAATAAGCAGGCCAGTTAAATCTACTCCATTAAGTGTTTTCTTTAGTTTAAACAAAAGAAACTTCATTCATATATTTACAATGTCTAGAGAACGTGCTGTATAATGCGGTCTTAAGACGTGAGGTGACCATGTGCCTGTTTTGCCTGAACAAATATCTGTCTAGTTCAGGTACCTTAATCATTTGACATTTGGTTCAACTTGAGTTTTTCATAAAACAATTTCTCTTGTTAAAACACACATAAAACAATGGAATCCTGCTTCAAGTATAATACAAGTGTCTACTGCTTCAAGTGTTTTCTACAGTTCAAATAAAAATAAATTACCATTTATGCTGTCCAAGAAAACCTGCTGTAATGTGATCATTATAAACTTGCCACTTCCTTCACAAATGGGCTCAAATTAATATTATGTGTACGCGAAGAAGGAATGATTCAATGTTTTAACAGAAGAAATTATTTTACGGATAATTCAATTGTTTAAGCGGACTGAACGAACAGATATTTGTTCAGGTAAATACTGAACATGCACACGGTCATCTCACGACTTTACGCCATTGCCGAGCACTTGTTAATTCAAGCGGTTTCCAATTGAGTGTCGCAAAAACCAAAACCAAAGTAATTACTCTGGCCAATCGTAACAGATGAAACAACACAACGAGCCAATCAGAATTCGAAGCAATGGCGCCAAGCGCGGGAAAACGCGTGCGGCCAAAACACGATTAGTTTTGGCTTTGCCTCTTATCGGTTAAGAAAGTGTTAACCAATCACAGAGCGTAGTAATGCAAAACCAAAGTAAACCCGAAATTACTTTCGACACTCACCCAAAGGTTCTATAACCGTATTGATGTTTGATCGGTTGACGGTGATAGTAGACGGTGAAAGTAGCCATGAAATTAAAGCGTACTTTTCAGCCTCATAATAAATGAAGTATCTTTTGCTAATTTCTATCACGCTAAAGTTTGGAGCTGTGCACGGACAGGGAGAGGGCTTACTGTAAAAAAAAAAAAAAATAGAATAAAATCTGTAGATATTATAGTGTAGTGGCAAACGGAAGGAAATGACTCGACCACTGTTTTTCTTTGGAGCTTAAAAATTCATCATTTTGGTCAGAGTACCATTTTTTAAACCACGTTTTAAATCGTTGCTGCATTACTTTAACAGCCAATAGAAATTGCAGCAAGTACTGATTGATACTGTAACTACGAACATCGTACGATAAACTACGGGCAAAAAGAATTTCGGACAATTTCTTGGCAGGCAGTTTGGACTGTGTTTTTTCGGGAAATTTTGGACGTAACACTTTGAGGGGATGCAACCTGTATAAAATAATCATTAAAATGTTAGATTTAAACACACTTCTTCTCCTGTAATCAGTCTTAATATAATGATCTACATGACATATTTTGAGCCGAAACTGCATGCACTTGTAAATCCAAATGAAGAGTAATCTTCGATTTTGCCCTGACAAATTAAAAAAAAATCCAGCTTGAAGCAGACGATGATTTATTTTCTTAATTAATATTATCTTAGCAAATGGAGTACCTAAATATATATAAACGACAATGTTCCGACGGTAAAATTTTCCGACTATGCGTTGGTTCGGACAGAAAAAAAATTCAGACATATTTTTCGTCCGTAAGAGTGTTCGTGCGTAAATTTTTGTGATTAAGGTAAGCCAAAACAATAACTACAAAATAAATATAAAAATCTTTCCAATTATGCAGTCGGTAAAGTGCATGTTGCATTGATTTAGTATTATATTTTATTTCTATTTGGTTTTCATGGGTTTCATAATTATGAATCGTTAATTACACAGCTGGATTATTCGGAAAGAATAAAAGCTTGGATCATTGCAGTAATAATGATTCAGTGCAATAAGGCAAAAGCTTTTCCGGCCTAAAAAGGGAATTAAGAAAACATTAACACACTCAGTAAATATTAAAATCTTTAACCAACCAAAAGGATTTAACTGTCAGGTAGCATTTACTGTCGGCTTCGTTTCTGTTCCTATATCTGTCCTCCGAGCCACAATCCTCATCGCATCAAGTAATTTGACATGCGTTGATTACATCGGTATAGTGTCAGAGCAAACGAAAGTTACGCGTTCTCACCAGACCTGCTCGCGACTATCAGCGGTTACGCCTGTGTCGATCTTTCGTATAGCAAAATTAGGTAAGTTAACCCGACGAAGGGAAACGACAAAAGTTTTCTCGATTTTACCAAACATACTCAGTGATTGTTAGGTTTTAACATAAGTGAGATAAGGTGTTTCTTATTGCCGCTATGTCAACAAAATTTAACGTGATTTTGCATTTCAGAGAAACAGATAAAAAAGTCGCGTTTTCTCAATTCTCGAAAATTAATAAAAACCGGAACTGTGAAGTGAAGTGAAGTGACAGTTGCCAAAATATACGTAAGGAACAAAAACTTTAATCAAAGTTTGTACGATAGGGTACTTTACCTCAGTTCAATGATCAGCAGAGACGGAACGAGGTCTGAATATGTATATCTCTTAAAGCTGGGAAGCCTAAAACTGAGTTACAGACCGAAAAATTAAACCTACTGAAGCTAAAATTTTAGCAAACAAACTGTGGATTCTATTAGTTTGAGGACAAATAAGATATTAATGTACACTTCATCACTGTCAAGGATTTTAGCCCTTCCCGCCTCAAGGCCTCACGTTGTGCCCGTCAATTACGATTCATAGATAGAGAGGTTTTCACTACTGATAGGCAATAGCGAATCACGGCTCTTTGCTCTCCAAGTCATTTGTCGCTTCAGTGAATCACGTATTTGGTCTGGACTTCAGTTGCACTTATTAGCATGGCCAAGCGAAGTAGAATTTACAGAATACCATTATACAACAAATGGTGTGATAAAAATCGATAATCTCTGCAATGGACTCGCCCTGTTATTCCGTATAGCAAAGAAATCTTTGTTCATATAATTTATAGATACACCGCTCGCAAAAAGCACCTTTTTAAGAGACGAGATTTCCGATTCTAAGTAAAGAGGACAATGAATGATGATTTTAAAACCGTTTTCATTGTGGGCATGTAAGATATACGTGGCCAGAGAAGAAGCATTAAATAATAGTTCTAAATTCATTTTGGCTAGGTTTCAAACTTTCACACACTTTCGTTACTCTTTACTTTCAAAGAGGAATCCCACTTAAAGAAAAAATTGAAAAGGCGGGAGTTGTGACGCATGAATTACCTAAACATTTGATTTTAATAATTTCAAAGCAACCTTACCGGTATGGCTCAATTTTATATATTTACCTTGTATTTCGTTTAATAGTAAACACAGCGCCACATAGCTGGACGCTGTGTCTAGAGATTTCGAATATTAAATTTGACGAGCATGTTTACTTAACTGGTTTTGTTGTCCCGACTAACGAATAAGAAACGCATTTGGAATTTGAAAATTTGGTAGCCATTTGGATTTTTAACTAAAATTGAAAAAAAAAAGTTAATTAAAAGCTCAAGCGGAATAAAAAGCACGGGAAAAAATATTCTACTCTTAAATATGCTTTCTAAAAAATATGTCTTTCAATTTTTAAAGAGGATTAACAATTATAGGTAGTTGTAGATAAGGTTTCAGCGTTCGATCATCGATTTGCCATTAACTTCGCTTGTTTCACCTGCAGCTCGGGAGAGGAATCCCATATAAAATCAAGAATAGAAATTTTCTGAACGAATTGATCTAAAAGCAATTGATAGTTGAAAAATCATCGATACTTTGAAAGTTATTCTTTGACATGTCGGCTTTTTAAAAATCTTTGCTTTTCTTGCGGCTCCGAGGGTGTTAAAAAGAGATTTCATGTTGGGACGCAATAATGACCGCGTAAACAGAAATGCGTATAAACACCCGCAAAGCAAGGACATTCAACCTTAAACCGGTTAAAAAAGATGAAAATGGATCACAATTCAAGGTCTTAAAAGTTTAATGAAGTAGTCTTTATCAGTGGTGAAAACAAACCGTGTACATGTGCCTCTTGGGTTTAAGTGCTTTGAACGTTCAAGCTTACCGCAGGTGATCAGGATTTAAATGGTAACCCCAGCAATTTTGTCCGCATAGTTCGATCTTTCTGGTTTTTTTGTTGGTGTCAGTTAAAAATATTACTAGTGAGTAACCATAGCTTTTTTTTTTTTAATTTTTTTTTGCGTGAGGTCGTTCATGCTAAACCTGAAGTATATTTTATCTGACAAAATGGTGTGAATTGAAAAATTGCCACATGCGAATTGAGTTCCTTACATTGATTATTTTTATTACTTTTCGGAATAAAAACCTACAACAATCATTTCCTAAATATATACAGCCTGATTTTGGCTAGCATTCTTTTGGTGATAATTTTTAATTTCTGTTGGTAATATCTTTTTCGAGTCCCTAATGGATAAAAATATCAGTGTAGCTTCTAATCACTTGAGGTCTTCTATCTGCAACAAGGCACCATTACGATTATCAAAATATATCCTTATGAAAAAAATCAATCTCAAATTTATTATAGCTCTGTTATTATAAATATTATTGTTGTTTTCTTGTTCTTAGTTTGGACTCATGAAAATTTTAGTTTTCGATGGTCTTATGTTAATTCTGGTCCAGCTTGTTTACCGAAAGCGTTATTCCCATTTTAGAAAGACAAATTGTAGAAAATTTACTGACCGGTGAAATGGGCCGTTATTTATCCTCAAAATTTTAGTTTCTAGCTCATTTCCGGCAGCTGAATTTTTATGAATCTAGATAATATAATCCACGCATTTTTCTAGGATTGTCACAGCGAGCACAAGCTTTTCGGTATTAGAAACAATTGTTTTTCGTTTTGTTTGCCGTAGATTTATGTCACTCAGATCTCATGAATTTTCGATTGGCTAGGCATTAACGTTTACTTTGTTGGTAGCAATTGAAAGCTCTGAGTGACAGCAGTTCATTGAAATGCAAAAAGGTGTGATAGCTTGTTACTGCCGGGTGTTAACATTTGATTATTCCTGCCAGAACAAACATTAAGTTTTAAAGAAGCTAAAGAGAAAGAAGACGATTTGACATCGTTAACAAGGCCTCCTGGTTTTAGGAACCTTCAAAGATCTTGCTGGATAACACACACTGTAAGTTAAAGTTTGGTTAGTGGCGTAGTATGTTTTGCCCAAAGTAAATGCTAAGTGGTTGCTGTTCTTCAATTTCTGTGATTGCTTGCGATAAAGCAAACAGTCCGTGATTTGCTTGAAATCAAGGCCCGGGGGACAAGAAAAAAATATGACAGTTGAGTTCTGTGCTGCCAAAGCTTTTAAATAAGAAAGTATCTTCTGAGGTTTACTCCGGCTCCAGCCAAAGATTTCAAAAAAACATGATTATTATTCTCCGTCGTGTTCCTGTCGTTGTGGAATGTTCGTTGGTGTCATTTCGGAGATACTAACTCAACCAAGTTATTCTGTAAATGCCATCTCGTCGTCAGACCACAGCAACTTGCCGATTGCTCATTGGTTTTTTCTTCGCGAAAATTTAGTAGATCCCCCGTGTTCGTATGTTAGGATGACCTATAACGATTTACAATTGTCGTCTCGACCTTCTGCTTCATTTCAAGCGCGTTCGTCTTGTGTTAGCTGATTCCTTATTGTTATTTAGTGATTATTTACTTCCAGAACTATGTCTGATAAACTTGATCTGCGATCTGTAACCCTAAATGCCAGTATGTAACTTTCGTTCGGAGTTAACTGAGCAGCTTTCAAGATTGGGAAGAATGTTTGATTTGAAATCTGGTACGTTTGAAGAAAACAATGATTTAGGCATTCCATGGTTGTTGAGAGAACTTGTTTGCCAATTTAAAACGATATATATATTTTTCGGTTTGATACTAATACTGACAGGTTTGATCTTATTTTCTGATGTGAAAAAACATTGAAAGGATCACTTAAAAAAATCGGCCTGCTTGGGATATCCGCATTAAAAATTTATTGCACTAATTCCAGTCTAGTTTCGATTCAATTCGATGCCTCGAAACATGCTAACGATTTATTGCGATACCAACTACTTGTCAATTTTTCTATTTAGCATTCCTGAACAAGCAAACAATTGTTTCCGAATCCATAAAAATATGCAATGAATACGACGAAAGCTTGTAATCCCTCGCGGTTGACAGTGATATACCACAAGGTGCATATGGAAATTATGAATGGCGAATTTTGTGTTGCATTTTATCCGTATACAATTCAAATATGAGAATTTTATTCTCTATCCTCAAACGAACGGAGCAAAATTTTCCAGAATATATTTGATGCTGAGGTCTTATTATTACATTTGAGGGTAAGGAATTGGTTTGAGGAAGGAACACTGGCATGTTTATTAGCGGATGTCGTAAGGACCTCCACGTATCACGATTGCGCAAATTTAATAATGGTGTTGTGAAGCTGTGAAAACAAAAAAAGAAAAGAAGAGAAGTGATGCCGGTTCTTTTATCAGGAAAAACGGGCTTTTGTTTTGATTTCAATGCTAAAGAATAGAACAGATTTGATAATATTAAGATCGATTCGTCTCTAGACTTTCTAGAATATGTCGGCGTTCACACTTGCTAGAATCGCTCCTTAGTTGACTATGTAGTGTTGAAAATGATGATGGAGTATTTATCTTTCCCCAATATTTTTAAGCCTAGAATGGCTGGAGACACAGAGGCAAGAGCTACCACTTTTTTTCTTTTTTTGGCGGTCATGTTTCTCTAATAACATAAGACAGCGTTTTCTGTTTCTTAAAATTGTAATAATGACAAAGGGAAACAACAAATGACAGTTAGCAAACAGAAATTACGGGAATACTTATGAAATCAATGAAATATTTCTCTTGTACATTTTAAGTGTAATTTTCATCACGCGTCCGTGAACGTACGATTAAGTTTTAAAGGACTGTTAAGGTACCAAGATACCGGCGTTCGATAGAAAAAAAAAATGGAACTCGTTGAACTATAACGAGGGTATAAATGGTAACGAATTGCGCTATCTGGTTTTGCAAATCTGAAGGGTCAGTGTATTTTTATTAGCGTACCACATCGATGTTGAATGATCAACAGCAAAGATGCTGAGTAATACATAGGCACGGTACTCATAATGGAAAAGGCGATCAAAACAAACTGACCACATCTGAAAAATTATGACATGTGTTACTATATCTTGGTAAAGAGTGGGTTACTCTGAAAAGATCGTATAAGAATTATGCCGTTTCGGCTGGCTTGTCTTTAAACAATTAGGTCGAAATGATATATTCACTTCCGCTGAGGTACTTCGACGACCATCATGTTGTTCTATTGTCAATCAAAAACGAGTGAACCGCGGTATAAAATATTTGCAAAGAATTTGTTTCATTACATGCATTCATTTAACATCATAATGGGCGGATCTTTCGAATGACATTCGGAACCGTCAGCAAATAAAAATATTTGTAGTAAGAAAAAAAAAAAAAAATTCCTGACTTGAAACTATTACTTTTCTTTCTTTTCTCTCACTCGTTATTAAAACTAAAATTAAAATTAAAATCGCTTCTGCATGCTGATTACGTTAAAAAAAAAAAAAAAAAACAATTAAAAGTGTTTTCTTATTTTGTTTCGGTTCAAACTTCTTCTTCATTAAACTGAATTTTAATTCCAAATTCATTTAAGTGAGAGTAATACATGAACATGCATGCACAGCTCCGGGAGCAGATTTCCCGTATCACAATACAAATGAAAGGATAAGACCCAATTCTCTAAGTTTTTGTGAAATATCGCACCCCGGCTAGTTTGGACAGAGTAAAAAAAAAAAAAAAACGAAAAAAAATGAATAGATAAAGTGCACTCGGATTTCTTTTTTCCGAGTATGCCTGTGTCAATTTCTAGAATAATACATCATTCTCAGTATTCATTCACCAGGCTTGAAATATACCATCAAATTTATTTCATGTACCACACGTGCGACATTCAAATCCCAGCAGTATGCAGGATGTTTGTCCCATGAACCTAGCTTAATGGCCTTAGCTCATACGAGTCTCCTGTAGCTCAGTGGTAGAGCATCCTGATAGGAGCACTCGGATTTCTTTTTTTCCGAGTATGCCTGTGTCACTTTCTAGAATAATACATCATTCTTAAAGATAAAAAAGTAAAAAATAATCATTGATGGCTCTGGGAAGAGCACTTGATCGTTAATAAACCCTTTTATTTTTTGTCTAGGTGGCAAGGGCCCTCAATTTCAATATTTTTGCAAACGTTTTGACTCCGTGTATCGTTTGTAAACTTGCAAGACGGGCCTCATAAAAGATTGGCATAACCAAATCTTTGCATTTACCAAACTGGAGCTAAATTTAAAGGTTTTAATACTTTTTAATTTGCTAATATTTCTGCCTAAGCCACAATGGAAGACTCGTGGAAACACTTCGAGATTAACATGGCTACACTTCATCTTCAAGCGATCATGTAGCTCTTAGGTTTGGCGGCACAATTGATCAAACAAAATAAGTCATTTTGAAAGTAAGAGCTTAATATGAACCATAGATCATTGAAAAGAATATCTTTTACCTAAGTCAAATCAAAAACATATTAACAATGTTAGTGATGCATATTTCCTGTATTAGATATTAACAGCTCCACTCTTCTATGCAGCATACAAAACTAATTTTGGAAACAAAAATGTTGTCAGGATTTCAATCGAATTTGTACGGGGAAAAAGTTTTGCATAAGCCTTCACAGATTTGAGTAATCCCAGGTATTGTAAAACTTTGACCAAATTTTAAAGCAATTACTGCTGATTGCCATACTTTGAAACAAGTTAATTAAAGTTATCGAATTTTGTGCACTGAGACCGCGTGCTATTGGAACAATTAAAACACTGTAAATTTAATATTTGGCTATATGTCACAATTTTTTTGGACTACGCGATATTTGCAACTAAAAAATCTTCTAATTATAAAGTGGCGCCGAGTTAAACGACTCTGAGTTTTAGTTGTTGGTTTGCTGAAACATTCCGATTACATTCTCAAATCCAAATCAGACTTTTTCTGCTCTGCTATATAGCGCTACTGCTACTAACCCTTGTCAGCTAATCATCTACTGGACCTTCTCGGCACGTGTAACTTCCAGCAAGAAATTTAAAGATGATACCAGATTGTCACGGTAATTTTATCATTTCGTGAAAGGAAAACTTTCGTTGCTTTTGCTTTGCTGTTGAGGTGAATATATTTAAAGAACGACGGATATTAGACAGGGGCACCCAACGACAACAAATAAACAAAATACTTAATTAAAAATGTTGCCTCCTGCAATCGTATTCTAGCCCCGAATTTACAAGTTGTTCAGTTGGCTTTACGAAAATGCTAGCTGACCTTATTTCGCATTTTGAACGACGTATTTGTCCCTCCGGAGACAAAAGGAATTAGTTTTCCATGCAGTGTTACGAAATTCGCTTTGACGAAGGGCTAACGAAAGAAACTTTACGGTTACAAAATAACCTTATCAACTCTGTTGATAAGACCAAACATTCGCTACGAAATTTAAGACTCACATTTTGCCGAAGACAAACTATGTCTAAATTTATTAGGTGATTAAGGGCTTCCGAACAGGACCGAACAGCTATCCACAGGAATGAACCGTTGCATGTTCCTGGATAGACCAAGCATTTAAATTAGTTTTTTTTACTGATGTATAATGATAAAGATGAGTCTCAAATCGTCCGTTACAACAATCGTAGAATTTACTTTTTCTGCAAGCGTGGTTTGTTTTCTTGTATACATGCTCGATACAGCTAAGTTCAGAACCGGCAAATGTTCAGCTGGTTGTTCGATTGTTCTGCGAAATACAAACAAATGCTAAAATTTTGAATGAGGCACCCTGTTGTTTAGTATCAATCTAACGAGATCATTTCTCCAAATGAATAATGCACCAGTTCAGTGGGAATCAGAATGAAGCGAACAGCACCAACAAGACCTCCAATGAAGCAGAATTTTCCTAGATGGTTAAATCCATGCAGTGTCACTTTGTTGAAGAACTTTCTTTCTTTTCTTTTTTTTGGTAATAAACTTTGTCAAACCATGAATGCCGTGCCGCTATTCAATGCGGCGTGGATGAGTTGATGAACCATCATTGCTGTAAGAATGTATTCTTACTTGTGATTATTGTTTTGGACCTCACATGCTAATTGCCATTCGAGGCGCCTCGCTTCTTACAAAACAAAAGAAGGATTACTAACTAACTCGTTGTCAATAAAGCAGCTGAATATCTTTTCATGTCACCCGAAGGGCTTTGAAAACACAAGAGAAGTGTTTTGTTTGTTGAAAAGGTCTATCTTATTACTCTTTATAAAAGGGTGCCGAGACCCTCGAGTACAAACTTGTATCCTCTATCCACTCAGCTTATTGCTGTACGTTTCATTTGTTTCTTCATGAAAACTAGAAGACTTAACTATTAAGTGCTGCCTCGATTAGATGTTTCTTAGGTACACAGTAATTCAAAACAAGAATCCAGGGAAAGATAAATAAATATAGGTGAATTTCATGACTTTGAAATGAAATTTTAACTCTAATTAAATTCAGCAACTTAATGAAACGTATCCACATTCATCGCGGCTGGGCAAATCAAAGATCTAAATGGGGAGGTTTGTACAATTCCTGCAGTTTCTTTTTTCTGTCGTTATCACAGCAAACTAAAAGTCGATTTGTCCAAATCAGTAATGTTCCTGTTCACCTCGCTGCCATTTTTTTTTTGGTTCAGTACAGTACTAAATTAAGAAAAGTTCTAAGGTGTAAAAAGTAATTACTCTTTGTTCTGCAAACAATGCCCCCATTGGTCGACTGAGCAGTTGAGTCAAATCCAATCTTGGAAATCTATTAAGATACACAGGGCTTTTGATCGCTTAAAATGTGTACTAGGCTTTTGTGAGATCACACGACCGCTTGGGAATACTCCACTGCTGCTATCGTTGATATATAAATAGTTCGGTGACCACTTACCCATTGAAAAGCGTAACAGACCAATACTCTTCTGAACTGCCTCCAATCGGTCGGTTATTTGCATTGTTATACGCATGTCAGGTAAGCATGATCCTCACGAGTTTACACACAAACTATTATTACTATTTCTTTTCAACAATAATTCCAAACCGCCATATTGGAGTCATTGAAATCTTCTTAGTCTGTTTGAGTTGCTCTGACTTAGAGAATATGCAATCATTTTAACCAAATCCTTGGACATTTCGGAACTGAACTTTGAATTACTATGTATTTTAGATCGGAACCGAAAGAAGAAGTATCCATTTCGATTCGAGATAGTGCCTTAAGACCTTTAGCTTATTTGATATTTCATAAAGAACTGATTAAAACAAAGTAAGCTCTGACAAGCAAAGGCTGGTCTCAAAGGAACAAGATCCCTAATTTCTGATACAAAAAGCTTAAGTGGCGTAAGAAGTTACAGCAAAATTTTGTGCACAAATTTGCAATTAAAATGTTTATACTCTTGTATTTATTTTTGTAATTACATACAACATTTTTTGGACATTTTCAAGGTTTTAGTAAAACGGGATTTGAAATGAATCATTGTTAAAGTTTTAGCCAATTATAGGTCCACTTTAAAAACCACTGCTTACGTACTATGTAACAGTCTGCTGCGAGATGTTGGTAGCTATGTCATCTCTAATTAGCCCTTTCTAACGCATGCATGAAGTTGTGCCCATGCATGAATTCTACAAAAAGTGGTTTTCAATTAAGTAAACATGTCGTAAAACCAAAGCCAAAGTGATTACTCTGGCCAATCCCAACAGATGTAAACGACACAATGAACCAATCAGAATTCAAAGGAAAAACATGAAACCGGCGCCGAGCGCGAGAAAATGCGTCCGAGAAAGTCACGATTGGTTTCGGTTTTGCTTAGTTTCCGTTGGTTGAGAAAGTGGTGCGAGTTTTGCAAACCAACCACAGAGAGTAGGAAAGGGAACGCAAATTACTTTCGGCACAAAATTGAAAATCGCTCCATTTCGCACGCCATTATAACCACTGCTCTCTTTTCTTAGACAGGTAAAATGTCAGACCCGACAAACATTACGCTATTATCCAACACCACACAGCCAATGGCTCGAGCAGGAGGAGGGGTCAGTTATAGCAACCTTTCCAAAGAGTCAGTCATCGTGGCTTGCTTCTTCTACACCATCATCGCGTTAGTAGCAGTGTTTGGTAATCTAATGGTGGTGACAGCCTTTTTCATTAACGACAAGCTCCGTTCCGTGACAAACTACTTTGTACTTGGATTAGCAGTAGCTGACATTTTGGTCGGTGCGATCTCTGTGCCTTTGTGGATGTACATTATGAACGCCTATACTACCCCTACACCACCCCAAAATTTCGAAAGCTTGAACGTTTTTTACACTACAATGGACAGCTTTGCAGGGATCTCGTCCATTCTACACCTCATGGCCATTTCCATGGAGCGTTACTTCTGCGTCGGCTGGGCCGTGAAACACCGTAACATGCCAAAGTATGTCTATTACGTCGCCCTATTTTTGGTTTGGTTGATTTCTGCTCTAGCGGCTTGCGTCAAGCTCATGGTTCCTACAATCGAGCAAGGAGACCTGGTCCTGTTGGTCTTCGTTGTCTTCTTCCTCCTTCCGCTGACGATCATCGTGGTCGCGTATGCTGCGATTTGGAAAATCGCCATGACCAGGATGAACAACAATCCGAGCAAACGATCGCTGAAGCGCGAGATTCGCACGGCCACCACGATAGCCTTTGTTATTGGGTTCTTCTTGATTGCTTGGACGCCATTTTTCGTGACTCTTGTTGTCGTAGTGTACTGCCCCGCGTCCAAGTGCCCTTTCAATTGGTCTGCCACGATATTTTACAAAGTTCTGCATTATTCCAACTCGTCGATCAATCCTATTGTGTATGGAGTGCGCATACCGGAATTTAGGAAGACATTTAAATTCATCCTTAGGCGAATCTTTGGGCCCCTTTTGGGGGCATGCAGAAGAAATTGACAAACTTCTATATCCGACTGGGCACTTATTAAATCGTGGAAGTTAAAAACATATATTGATCAACACGTAAAGGGATAATGCACCGAATAACTAGCACATAAATGGTCCAAGATATGGGACGACATGCTCAGTCCTAAGTTCGTTTTGGTCAGACCTACTTGTCAAACGACTTAGCAATTAATTTTTGACGAAGACGAGAAATATGTGTGCAAATAGTGCTTTGAAGGTGCAAAGGATATCTACATTTTTTCTGCGATTTTGCATTGCTTAAATGACTCGCCGCTTTAACCTAAAAAAATATCGTGTAAAATATCGTGACATTGCTTAAATGACTCGCCGCTTTAACCTTATAGATGATACTTAGACGTAAAAGGAACGCTAATTTGTGTTAAAAAGATTCATGTCAGTAATTTCAGCCAGATAACTAACAAAGTAAACATGTATTCTTAGAAATGGATAAGATTACGCTACTTCTGCATCACCATTTTACTCTTTCCCCATCTTAACCCTTTAAACCCCAAGATCATTATGCATACTCCGCTTACTGTTTCACATGCATTTGGTTTGGTACTAGCTGGGCCGTTTACATATTATCAACACATGGTGATAGGGGCTGCATAAAAGTCTTTTTAAGGCGGGTTTGGAGAAGAACAAGTGATAGAGAGAAATTGTAAACAATGTTTGTAACATTAATGCAACAATTTCTCCTCTTCTCATTTCCAGTCCGGGTCCCTTCGTAGGGGTTCGTCAGATGCGTGTAGTTACCGCGTTCAAGATTTTCAAACCACGCAAGAATTCATTCAATTTGAAGAGTACACTGTTAACTCAAAAGGTCTGCTCTAACTCCAACGAATTCGATTGTTTTTCAAAGGGGGTTAAGGGGTTAAATTGTAATGGGAATAATAAGGGAAGGACTCATTCAGTTTTAAAAAAGTCAAATGAACCTCCAGATCAGTGTTTTAATTAACTTAACAAGACGGCCATTATTCCAGGGGCTAAGGAAGATTTTTTCGAATTTTTTTTTTTTGTGCAGTTTGCATTTTAACATTACCATCATCGGTTGCTTTCAGGTGATAATTTATATTCAGTGATAATTGTATTTACAGATGATGCTATAGAAAATATTGCTTATTGAATCTTCTTTTATTGTGTTTTGTATGTTGTATTTTAATTCTTACGTTAACATGTGCTTATTTTAGTTATAACCTTTTTCTTGAAAGACTGGTGGCGACTTTCCGTTTTATGCAACTGTACTGCTGTGGCCGGTTTATTCACTGCAAAAACTTGATTAAAAGAAGATTGATTTTAAGTATATCAATGAAGCTTGGCCTTGAGTTACATGTTTCATTAAAAATTTTAAGAGCACAGTTTTTTTTTATTTTGTCGAATCCAACCATATGTTGTTGTAGATTTCAAACTTCCCAATTTAGTTACTGGAGGATGTCGCCTCTTTCATATTACGAACCACGAACACAGAAAGCTGGATGGATATACATTTCTGCCTGAAGGCTAATAAACACGAAGAAAGAAATGCAAGGTATTTACTTTCAACTTTTTTCAACATTGTCATCTTTAAGGACCACAGAAACTCTCCTGAAAAGGGCTCACTCTCAGTAGGGTCAAAAGATAGCCCCTCACTATTATGTCCCTGGTGCCTTTGTTTACAGCATTATGGTAATCGGTACGCCGAAATGGACTATCCATCCCTTTTTACACAGCGCTGTAGTTCAGAATACAATGTTGACAAATCGGCTTCGTTGAACTCGCACTTCGTTTACTCTTTATCAGTACCTCGTTTTGATCGTTCGGTTCGGCCACTTTTGGTCACTTATGCCAATCCTTTTACTTCTTCGGGGATTTTCCTTTGCCTTTAAATTTGGCTTACCTCTATGTGGCGGATATTCAACAACCGGATATGATGTCTCTTTCATTCTTTCTTTTTTCTTTTTGCCTTCATCCATACTGCCTGATACATCTGTTCAAAATCTTCCAGATCGGTTCTGCTGTCTTTTATGTCGTCTTCGTTTTCGTCTGATCTTGACAGCAGAGAACAGCTCTCATCTCGTTACGGTGACCAAATAACCTTAACTAAAACCAACATATCCCTCTAGGAGGGTGCCCCATCTGGAGTTCGAACGCTTAACCTCCTCCCATGTAAACGGCACCTTATCATCATTCCTCGTGAAGCTTTCGGTCATGAATAGATGTAGCAGAGAGACACGCACACACCTCATATAATTATTCAATCAAAGCAAACGTAAAAAGCTTAAAGCAAATACAAGCGTGCGTCAAACGATGGAAGATATGCAGTGTTCAAGCAAGAAATCTTTATTGTGCCTAAGTCACTGTTGGTATTGGTTATACTTCAATTTCAATGGACTGACCATCAACACACAAGTCTAATCCCATGTTGGAATGGTCAGTGTTAAGAAAGTACCCATTTTTTCTTTTCAATTAAAGAGCAGAGCAAACACTTATAACATTTCTTCCGACACAATTGAAGCCTTTTCCATCAGGTCCTCGAATACATTAGTACTTGTTGTCTTTGTCGAACTTAAACTGATTAAATTTAAAGCGTTTGAAGGGAATGGACTATACCATCTTCTTCGGCTGCTTTCCGTAAGAGATGTACTTGTGGATAGTTGAAATAATTTTTTTAGATTTTTATGATTGTATTTCTATTTCTATTGTTTATTTAGCTTCACCATGTAAAACACAAAAAAGAATAATGACTATTAAATAACAACTAAAAAGAGGAAATAATGGCAGGGGAGCCGCTACAGCGAGAGCCAATTACAGTCAGTCCCCTCACGCCTAAAAAAAAAAAAAAAAACTACGTAGAAGCAGCAATATGGAAAGCGTGCTAGCCTGCGGGAGTTGTTACACTTAGGACAAATGGACTTCCAAGTACGGGGGTCTTCTTGGTCATATAGCAATTAAGAACACTTCTCTGTAAAAATCAATCAAAGTGGGAAATGAAAATTCTTGACCCCTACTCAAATTTGGCACACAAAGAGATCTTCAGGGGGGATGTTCCAAAACGCCCTTTATTAAGGTCCTTACTTCATTGTTGCCATGGTAACATCAGTTGTTTGTTGGCCCCACAAACTCCAATTTTTTTTATTTTGCAAAAAATTAATTATATGTGGGTTTTGGTTTTATTATTTGTAAATGAATTAAACGTTCAATGAAGTAGGCAGTGTTTCAGCCATTTTAGTTGATTCCAACACAGACAACATATTTTCTTTAATTTCTCTAAAAGTACACCACTTCGAGAAATGAAACTATATTGCTAGTTTACAGTGGACATTGCAATTGGTAAATCTGTAAAACTTTCTGCGGCGCCGACTTATTCTATTCCTAGGGCAAATAAGAAAAAAGGCTATAAAAATGGATTTCCCGCATTTTGACATAACAACTGAACGCGTCGGTTCGCCAGTAGACCGTTAAAAATATGAAACGGCCTTGAATTTAAGAAAATATTACATACTGGTTAAATTTCTGATAAATCCATCTCTTAATGCCTGTTATTTTTTAAACAACTTCAAGCAAAGTAAAGCCTACTTTACGGTTTTATCTAAATTCCCACGTTTTGACATAAGTTGAAAAAGTATTTGCATTCCGCAAATCATTCCAACTGTACAAAGTTCCAGACTTCTGAACCTTTTCTTGCAGATCGCAAAACTATTCATCGCCAGTGGTATTCCGTGCTCTCATGTCATACCATTAATGAACAGCTTCTGGGGTCCCGAAGGAAGACAACACGGGCATCCATTTACGGTGATTTCCGTTTAAAATTTTCGCTGTAATTCGCCATCTTCCGCCATCACTCGCTTTAGAAGAAAGAAAATTTAGAGTTTCACGTAGGATTGCATCAACGCAAGCAATTCACTGCAGATTATGGACCAAAATTGGCCGCAAACCACTCTTTGGGATGTAGAATCACGCTCATAGGGAACCCACAGGTCTTCAATAGTTAGCGGTCAGCGGTGTTGACTAAAGTAATTTACCCTTCGTATTATTATGACGTAAAGTCTATTTCCTGATTACTAAAACTCCCATTAGTCAGGAGATCACACTTAACGTGCAATTTATTTTTCCAAACCCTTTTCACTGCTAAAAAGGTGACAACTTTCATAAATCACGAGAGATGTGGTTTAATGAGGCACGGTTATTTTCTGTTTCGATTTATATTTCTTGTCTCTTTAACTGAGCATGCCTATTTTCTATTTTCTCGGAATACCTATTATCGAAAGGAGGGCTGAACGCGAAATATTATGGACCTCGGGCGGCGAACTCAAAACGTAGAAGAACGAGAGTAAAGGTAATGCACTTGCACGAAAGAGTAAGAAATTAGGTCCATTAATGAATTTTTATTTGCGTCTTCTGAACCAGTAAGCTGAGTGGCTTGTTATGTGTAGATTGCAATCAACACAAATTGTAACGTTCACTTCAATAACCGAAGAAAATGTCTTCTTAGCGTGAACTTGAAACGTGGTGATGTCAAAGGCTCAGTTTATTGTCCGAACAATGTGAATGTCTTTTTAATTTCTTTTTTCGCCTCCTTCGTTTTCTGTAGCCTTATTTTTAAACACGACTTCCATCAGCTTTACCATGTTAACACGGCCAAAATTTTGTCGTCCGATTGAAATCGTGTTGACGGGTTTTATTGTTTCAAGCCATTTGGATTCAGTTAATAAAGCACACTATATACCTCTTACTTACCAAGGTTTGAAGTTCGTTTTGTAAGTTACGGACAGAGTTTTTTCCTTCGCGCTTGGGCCATAAATCAACGGGAAGAAAGAGGGTCCGTAACTTACAGTACGGACCGAGAAAACGAGGTTAGTAAGATATTTATTATATTTCTGAGGTTAATCTTTTATCAAACTTTCAAATTTAGCGACCGTACAGTGAAATATGATCCGCAAAATTGACCAATCACACCGCGCGTACTATATACTAACTGAAAGATAAAAAAAAAACAAAAACATTTTTACTTCTTTCGCCGTTTCTCCATGCGGTAAACAATGTAACACACATAGTTACATACATACTTTATTGATAGGTCCTCAAAAGGCTTTCCAATAATCAATTTCAATATTATTGATTACATTTAATAGCCTGAACAGTCATAATAGAAATTTCAAATAAAATTAAAAACGAAAACGAAAACCTGTAACAAAACTGAATCGACAGGATCTCGATTCTTATTGTCCAATAAGAAAATAACACCAGTCGGTTTACGTCATGTTCCTTCGCAGCGACTACCTAGTAGAAAAATATATATACCGGTGAAAACCGAGGTCTTATTAACTCAGGCTAATTAATTAATCTGTCAGAATGTAAGATTCAATCACTTCAAATTTCATTTAAAATTGTTCCAAAAGAATGATATGCTTTGTAATCTCTTTTAAAAACCGTGACGTTGGAATAGTCTTTGAGTGTTCTGTGTGAGGAGTTCTACAGTGATTCTGCTGGGTATCGAAAGGTGCGCTGGCCAGCGACAGATTTGTATACAGGGATGTTTAAGCGTTTCTTTGTTTCAAATGTTCATGATGTGAACTGTCGAGTGTGTGGACAGGCCATTGAACAGATAAAGCGTAAAATCAAATGCAAGGCTGATCGGACAGCTAAAATTTTATTGCCCAACATTTCGATTAGACATAACTAACGCTTTTCAGGGGCTGAAAAAAACTAAGTAAAAATTGGAAATAAACGGTTACAATATTTAACAAGATACTAATATAATGAAAAGTTGAGATATCATTGGTCAATAAACATACAAAGCAGAAACGTGAAAATGAGAAAGCGATGTGATGTCGTATAGGTCTTTGTTCGTTTGTAGGGGAAAAGGTGTAAAACACGTTTTGCACCTATGTCTCTTACAACGGAAAGCTCCAGGTGTCTTTGGGAGTGGCATTAGTATGTCACGTAAGTTCTTGCATTAGCGATAGGATGAGAGGAGGAGAACGGAATGCTGATTTGCATCGCTGTGAAAAACGAAGAATGTTCAGTAAATTGTTGAAAATGATTCGACGTATGTAAGGAAGGGGCTGAATTAAATGTCACTACAAATGAAAGGTAATAAATGTCAAAAGAAGAAAAGACAGGGTTAGTTGACTTTATTGAGAAAATAACGTTTATTAATTTCTAGAATTTTATACAAATCCGTTGCATTCCCATACAAATCATTATAATTGAAACCGTTGTAACACAGCATAAATTATCCAGTGTGTCCGCGATTCAACTAACGTCTTCAGTGACATTACTCGTGTAAAAACTTGAAGTTAAATAAAGCAATGACAATAAAAGACAATTTAGTTAAGGTCACAGTAAAATTAATCTGCACAAAAGCAACTTTTATATTGGAAACTTAATGCGTTTTCAACAACTTTGTCGCTCCATTTACAGGGAAACTGACACCGTTCTGTTTTCGCATTTATCCTGGGCTTTCTTCTTCCCATATGATATTACAATCGATCGATCACAAACATTAGAACGCAGCTCGGAATCATTATACTAATTTTCTTATTACATCAAAGAAGCTCAGAATTAATTACACAACTCGGTGTTACTTTCTGGGACTCTTGCATTCTCACGAGCACTTTTGACTTTTGTTATGACACATGTCCCGGAGACTCCCCAGCAGCAGCTGTTTTTTTTCTTTTTTTTTTTTTGCAAAAATCTTGCTGGAAAGCAAGTCTTCAATATAAAATCGTTGTCATAAAACAAGCAATTTTGTTTTGGGATAGATGACGTCGGCAATCTTTTTTTCTTTTACAGCAAAGACGAGCACGTTCGTTGAAGCAACTGAAGCTATATTGGACATATTAGAATCTTGTCTTTGTGTCTTTTGATAGCTTCCGGGTATTTTGGTTTCGTTGTCAATATCTTGACTGAATTCCCCGTGATAACTAGAACTGGGTTTTTTTTTATAGAATGCAAGAACTGACGCAATAGCATACGGCTTTTTTAGTTCTCTTTTTAAGCTAAACGGGTAACTTTCAGCTACTCGGGCGTGAACTATAAAGGATAGCATGTTGTGTGCTTTGCTTTAAAAAGTAGGTCTTAGGGATGATTTCTATTCGGGCAACGTGAAATTTCCGCGAATTGTTGACCCAGCCAAAGACTTAGTATATTTTTGTGGTAGAAAAGGGCCCTAACCCTTCCCTTTTCAAATGTTGATTTCAACATCTGGGACTTCAGCTGATATGGAAAACAGTAGCAAGAATGGGCAAGGATTCTCTCTTCAAGAAGCGTGAGTTTGAAAATCTATTCTATTATTTTTCGCCTTTATAACTGTAGCGTTGTTAGGCTAGTGATCGATTAGTCAAGAAGTGCGATTTTGGGTCGGATTTCCGGTCTCAATGTCATAAATAATTTCCAGATGTTCGTTCGGCGTGATTCTCATTACGTCTTGAATTTAGAATTAAGACGGAAAATCAATTTAAAACGCTGTCTTGCCCCGATTAAGCCGATTCTTTTGTGGAAGGCTAGTCTTAACATTCACGAGGCTGTTTTATTGTTAATGTGACAAAGTTATGGCTCATTCAAATTTTTAGCATCATTGTCTGGACAAAGAAATAAAACTCTCCCAACTTTGAGTCAGTCAGTCTTAGTTCATGTTGATAAAACTTAAGTCCCGCCTTAAATATAAACTGAAATCAATCTCGTACCCAGAGTTCTCAGGTTTTTTGGTCAGTGGGTGGGCGCCGGGAGAGACTCTGGGGAAATGAAATTTTAGTACTGCAGGATTTCTGCGGTAAAACAATGCAAGCCGTTACGGGGCAGCCAATCAAAAAACATTTAAATTTTTATTCCAATTGCCCAGAGTCTCTCCTGGCGACCAATCGCTGGCCAAAGAGCCTGATGACTCTGGGTACGAGATTGAACTGAAACGGTCTTTCCCCGACCCTGCAGTTGCACGGCTGCTGACCAAAATTGAATTTGTTCATGCCCAGTCTGATTAAAATCCATATGGGTGTCGTTCTTGGTTTGATTTCCATGTTTCCTTTATAAGACAAAAGGTAGCATTGTGGATGAAAGTGACGAAGGAATTATTTGATGAAAGCTATAGAGACTGTGAGCAAATTTATATTCTGAGTATCGTGCTGCAATGAATCAATTTTCAGTAAAATATAATGACTAATGAAGTGGGAGCAATTAAGGCTGGTTTTCAATAGAACGTAAGGATAAAGATAAGCAAGTGAGAACACTAGCTACATAAGCATAAGGAAAGACACTCGCGCAGAAAACCATTTCTTCACGGAGTTTTCAATACCAGCTCCCCTCGATGTTAAGCAAGATGACGGACGAAACGGTTGACTTCCCTGTGCCTTCCCTATTTGCAAGTTGCGCTTTCATAGGGTTAGTAACTGAACTCTGCCTTGCGAAACGACTGTGACGCCGAAGTGACTGAACTCAAACCAAATGTGCATTGTACAATTCGCACTATATTGATTATTGCTCCCAGTCTTACGACTAATTTTTAAATTAGTAACATAAACTTGATAACATTTTATTAAGAATCAGTAATCGCAAGGTCTTAAAGACGTTTTCGCTGATAACCCAAAGCCGATGCACGTGGTTTTCAATGCTAGCGTTATCTTCGTGCTCTATCACTTTTGGCAAATCCATTTTTTTTCTCTTATACGAATCATAATTTGTACCTTTAAATACCTGCACGTGACACTCCTACAAGGATGCCTTCTCAGAAGGCAAACCCTTACAGGACAATAACGTTCAAAAATTCATTTAAAGAGAAATGTACAAAGGTAATACTATATTAGCAGTTTAAGGTCATACATGTATCAACAATATACGTTTGAGACGACGACGACGCCAAAGAAAACGGAAATTAAAAATTACGTTCGCGTTTTCTGAATAAATTTGGGATGATTTATACTCTTTTAAAGTCCAGAAAGAGAATAGATAAAAATCATCATGCCTTCACATTCTCCATAAAACCTAAAATTTGGTCATTTTACGTTGTTGTTTTGCAGAAACAAAATGTACCAAAGTGTATGATGCATGTGCATAGCCAGTGTTTTGCTAGCTAAAACTGTTGATGCTGACGTTCTCGTTGGCGTCCTCGTCGTCGTTGCTTTAGCTAACTAGAATAACGCTATTGTTGCAACTCCATGGTGCCGAGGGGGGGGGGGGGGGGAAGGGGGAGGCTGGTACTCCCTAAAATGGCCCATACGGGGAGGCTCCTTCCGAAAAAGGCACCTTTTTGAGCTGGAGGTTTAAAGGGTACGGGATTGTTATTTAGCTATTTAGAATGGTCTTTCAAAATATCTCGAACAGAGTAGCCACAAAAAAAGATACAGTCTTTATACTGAAAGTACGTATGTGGAAGGGTACCGTTTTGTACAGAAGGTTTATGGAAGGGTTGGCTTTTCTGTCAAAAGTGGTATATCAAAGGCTAAGGGTTTGGGGTTCGAAGCAAAGCCTCTCCATGGAAAAATTTATTGAGACCTCTCCCCCCCCCCCCTCGCTGGGGGCCTTGGTGCTACTATCATACAACCCATATGGGATCAGTGGTAATGAATGAACTGTTACATTATTCACTACACAGTTCACCTTGATTTAAGGTAATTCGAACTAAACAAGAATTCCTGAATTCCACAGAGAATAACAAATACCTAATGCAGCAATTATAAATTTAAAATAAACAATCATATAGACTCAACTCTGAAAGGCCATGAAAAAAAGTATTTTTTGTCGTTAACATTACCCAAGCTACTGTTCCTTGCTTTCTTTTGCGTAAATTGTAATAGGAATACTCACGTATTTATAAAAAAAAAAGATGTGGCGGCGCTCTAACATGCAATTAGGCTCCATCCTCGTTTAGTCTGGTTAATCATTGGAAACGAGAAACAAAGGACTTCAAATTAAAAGCCCAACTGAACGAGCGAACAATAAGAGGCACTGAGCACTAGCGCTGCTGTAATTGGGCTTGATCGCACGTTAGTGGCGCTCATTTATCTTAGTTGAAATGTTTGGACTTTTTCGGTTCATTTTAGCTGAGCATGAACCACGGGGCTTTGAAGATGATGCTTAAGCGTCTTTGCTTCCGTGTGTGGTTCTTGTTCAAGGAAAGTGGGTTGAAGGTAACTCGGCGGTGAAGCTTAAAAGGGGAACAGGAAGCAGCACAAGCGCGCACATTGCATACTTAGAATATCAGAAGCCTTATTGATATCGATTAGCAGATGAGCGACAACAACAGGAACCGAGTGGAAGGAACAACTGCAAACATGAATCGATGGATCATTTAAGGACGGTGCCTACTCAATAACACCGAAGTATTTTTGTTTTATTTTATCACTATGCGGGCAAAACAGATCTTAGCAAGGGCTATTGAAATCGAAAAAGAAAATTAGGGGTAACCACGCATTTTTTAGAGATAATTAAGAAGCAATTATTCTAAAAAACAGTAAAATACAAAACAATGTATGGCGTTTTTTCCCAAATTGAAGTTGTTTTTTCTCTTAAAAATGCATGGGTACCCCAAATTTTCTCTTCGATACCAAGAGCATTTGCTAAGTCCTGCTTTCTCCGCATAGTTTTGAACCGCGCAAAAATATCCCTGTATTAGTAGGCACCACACGTAGGAAACCCGAGTATTTAGAGATGGGCAGAACGTATGCGCAGTATCAAAAGTAGCCACCGTCCTTGCTTTTATCCTTTGAAAATTTCAACCCACATATAGTTTATTCAATTCTTCATTGGCTGAATCACTGTTCCATTTTATCATTTTTCTAGTTAGACAAAACTGCCGAATTGCCAGCTCCTCCCTGGTTTTGGCAAGGCACCTGTTAAAAAGAAGAATGTTTCAGGCAAGCCGCTCAATTACATACTTTTTAATTAACGTGAGCAATACGCGTACGGGTTATTGGTTCAGCAGAAAGAATGCATTCTTATATTACAGAAATGTTTCCATCAATGTTCTCAGTGACACGAAACGAAAGGCAATTTCTCTTACTATTGGACCAACCCCTGTTTCCCCAATAAAGTTTGGGATATAGGGAATGTTAATACACAGGAGAAGAAATAGGCTCTCTTCAGACAGGAGAATTCCCCATTCATCACCCTGTTTATTTAAGAATAATAAGCCTCTTAAAATGCGTATTAGAGTTTCTCTAGTTATTGTAATCCGTTATATCAATCTATTGATTTAAACTGACCTTTACTTTCCAAAATCAAAAGCCACGTCGTCTCCAATCAGCATGAAAGGCGCCCACTGTCTTACTTCTGAAAAGCCGTTACCTCTCATCCACTTCATTGTCTGGTGAAGAGATTCACTGGCACTTTCACCACAAACAAGGTGCTCGTAGAAACGTCTCATGAACTGCTTTGTAGCCAGGTCCTCTATGGCCCACAGGGCAGCCAATACGGAACGTGCACCGGAACCTAAGAAGGCGCGAGCGATTCCAACAACTCCCTCGGATCTAATCTGTCCACGTGCACTGTGACAGCAACTAAGGACTACCAGTTTGGCTCTCAGACGAACTTGTGAAATTTCAGCCATTGTTAATAGGTAGTGTTCTTCACTTGGAATCCCTTCAAAAAAGAGTGGAGCGGCAAGAGCGATTTCTCCTCTTTCGGCGTCACCATGGGCAGCGAGATGTATCAGACCTACTGAGCGTATTCGCTGAAGAACTGTCTTCTTAGTTGCGTGCTCTCCTAACAAAGGTTGAACTCCCAGCAGTCGTGCAATCATCTCTGCTTCCTCTTTTGCGCCTGGCAATGGACATAATTTCTCACGACGTCCCTTGTGATACACCACGCAAACCTTTGGCTCACCCACTATCAGTACATCGGTCTGACTATGATAATCTTCTGGACTCTCCTGAACCAGCTTGAGAGTCGTCAAAGAAGGAATAATGCGGATCTTATAAGTCTCTGCTAAATACTTGTCACTTTCATCCTTAAACGCAGAAAATGGAACTTTCCAGAGGACGCAATCAGGAACAATGATGATTTCGGGCTCCACAAGTAAGTCAGCAACAGGATCGATAATCATTTTGTAACACTGAGAGAGATTCGGTGGATCAATATACTGGTTTTCGTCTTCGTCTTCTTCTACAGGACGGAAAACGGCGGTTTCATCTCTCGAGGAAGACGCCTGCTTCAAGAAGCCAGCGTTTGAAGGGAACAGTGATCGATCTTCGCAGTGCCCTTGAGTAAGGGGAAATGGAAATATTCTGAAGATTATGTCATCGAAAATTTTATCTACAGATCTTCCTCCAATTTTGTTTTCAAAATTGTCGCTGAAGTCTTTTAGTCGAAAATCTATGGTTTTGTCTGGCTTAATAACCCAGAATAATAATTGGTGGCCGCGACAGGAAATGTGTAAACAAGAACAGTTACTTTCTTTGGTCTCCGTCCTTTCAATGTTAAGCCATGACCGTGGATTCACTGATGTTTCTTGCTCCACAGAGTACTGAGCTGACATTAAGTCTGCCAGGGCTCTGGCCCGACTGAGCTCTTCCGAACAAAGTGCTTCATTAAATTTCCCAGTATCCAAAAACAGGTCTCTGAGGAGTTTGTATGGAGTAGCGCACTTGTCTAAAAAAGAGATTTTATATTGGTCATTGTTTCTTAAATGCATTCGCATTTCCTCACACTTTTCAATGCTTGCAAGGAGACTCGAAACAGCTTCGTCTATGTTTCCAGTCAATCCCAAAGTGTCCCATGCTAGTGAAAGGAGGTTTTTACGCTGCAGGTCAAGGGATCCAATCTCGTTACTCAGTGCAAGTGCCTTCTCGTGCGCTCGTTTAGCCTTGACATATTCACCGAGAGATTCAAACACATTTCCCAGGTTTGTGTGACATGCTGCTTCTCCTTCCTTATCACCAATTTCTCTTTTGATCCTAAGTGCTTTCTGAAAATATTCTTCAGCCTTGACATATTCACCGAGTTGTAGAAACACATTTCCCAGGGTTCCGTAACATGCTGCTTCTCCGTCCTTGTAACCAAATTCTCTTTGGATCTGAAGTGCTTTCTGAAGATATTCTTCAGCCTTGACATTTTCACCGAGAGATCGAAACACATTTCCCAGGTTTATGTAACATGCTGCTTCTCCGTCCTTGTCACCAATTTCCCTTTTGATGTGAAGTGCTTTCTGAAAATATTCTTCAGCCTTGACATATTCACTGAGAGATAGAAGCACATTTCCCAGGTTTGTGTAACACATTGCTTCTCCGCATTTGTCACCAATTTCTCTTGTGATGTGAAGTGCTTTCTGAAGATATTCTTCAGCCTTGACATATTCACTGAGAGATAGAAACACATTTCCCAGGTTTGTGTAACATGTTGCTTCCCCTTCCTTGTCACCAATTTCTCTGTTGATCTGGAGTGCTTTCTGATGATATTCTTCAGCCTTGACATTTTCACCGAGAGATCGAAACACATTTCCCAGGTTTATGTAACATGCTGCTTCTCCTTCCTTGTCACCAATTTCCCTTTTGATGTGAAGTGCTTTCTGAAAATATTCTTCAGCCTTGACATATTCACTGAGAGATAGAAACACATTTCCCAGGCTTCCGTAACATGTTGCTTCTCCGTTCTTGTCACCAATTTCTCTTTCGATCTGAAGTGCTTTCTGAATATATTCTTCAGCTTTGACATATTCACCGAGAGATAGAAACACATTTCCCAGGTTTCCGTAACATGCTGCTTCTCTGTCCTTGTCACCAATTTCTCTTGTGATGTGAAGTGCTTTCTGAAGATATTCTTCAGCCTTGACATATTCACTGAAAGATAGAAACACATTTCCCAGGTTTATGTAACATGCTGCTTCTCCGTCCTTGTCACCAATTTCCCTTTTGATGTGAAGTGCTTTCTGAAAATATTCTTCAGCCTTGACATATTCACTGAGAGATAGAAACACATTTCCCAGGTTTGTGTAACATGTTGCTTCCCCTTCCTTGTCACCAATTTCTCTTGTGGTGTGAAGTGCTTTCTGATGATATTCTTCAGCCTTGACATATTTACTGAGAGATTGAAACACATTTCCCAGGCTTCCGTAACATGCTGCTTCTCCGTTCTTGTCACCAATTTCTCTTGTGATGTGAAGTGCTTTCTGAAAATATTCTTCAGCCTTGACATATTCACTGAGAGATAGAAACACATTTCCCAGGTTTGTGTAACATGTTGCTTCCCCTTCCTTGTCACCAATTTCTCTTGTGATGTGAAGTGCTTTCTGATGATATTCTTCAGCCTTGACATATTTACTGAGAGATTGAAACACATTTCCCAGGCTTCCGTAACATGCTGCTTCTCCGTTCTTGTCACCAATTTCTTTTATGATGTGAAGTGCTTTCTGAAGATTTTCTTCAGCCTTGACATATTCACCGAGAGATAGAAACACATTTCCCAGGTTTGTGTAACATGTTGCTACCCCTTCCTTGTCACCAATTTCTCTGTTGATCTGGAGTGCTTTCTGATGATATTCTTCAGCCTTGACATATTTACTGAGAGATTGAAACACATTTCCCAGGTTTGTGTAACATGTTGCTTCTCCGTTCTTGTCACCAATTTCTTTTATGATGTGAAGTGCTTTCTGAAGATATTCTTCAGCCTTGACATATTCACTGAGAGTTAGAAACACATTTCCCATGTTTGTGTAACATGCTGCTTCTCCGCGTTTGTCACCAATCTCTTTCTTGATGGTGAGTGCTTTTATGTAAAGGCGTTTTGCTTTTTGATACTTACCTCGGTAATGATATAATTTTCCCTGCTCAAATATTTGTATTCCTTCTACGCATTTGTTTCCACACTCGCGGTGCATTCTGTCGCTTCCTATAGCACTTGTGTGGTCACTGATAGGAACGAAGCCAGACATCATTTGGATATTGTTGAGCAAAATCATGATTTCCTTGGATAATTCGTTGGCTATGAGAGTACGACCGGTTTTGCAAAGGAAATCGGCCACAAAGTGAGCAGTATCGAGAACTTGTCGAACTCTTTCAGTGCTTGCCATGACTGATGTTTCTAGAAACCACAGAGAAAAAAAAAACGTGAATCGGCGTAGTGGTAGCCAGAAGCAAGAGTTACGGAAAAATGTAATGCACTTATTAGCAGCCATTGGGGGTGGGGGTTGAAGGTGAGTCTCGGAAACCCCTTGGTATGTACAGTGTTATGAACAAATCTTTTTTTCCAGAAAGCTACCACCGTCCTTTTCCCGGTAGTACTTAGTGGTACGTGATCAATCGGTGAAGGAGCTTGAATAATGGTTTAGTGAGTCTATAGTAGATTGTTTACAATAAATGGTACATTAAATTGAAGAAAGTTAGGACGCAACTTCGGCAGTTGCGATCATCATCATCATCATCATCATCATCATCATCATAATCATCATCTTTATTTAAGGTTACCGTATACCTTTAGAGGTGTCTCGCGTCCAAGCGATGTAGCGCGTGTGGTATAAACTGTAGATACCTAAATCCATATATTAAATTAAAGCTTATAGAGCTGGCTATCAAACTATAAGGCTTGAACGGGCTTCGAACCCATGCCGGTGCAGTGCTCTACCAACTGAGCTATCAAGCCAACTGAGAGCTGGTCATATAGTGAGTTCGTAATATACCCGTGAAGGATGAATAAATAAATGTAAATACATGAAACACATATTTTGAACTGTGGATGAAAGATCAGATAGAAGAAAGATCCTCTTAAGCAGTTGCGAAAGGAAGGCCTGAAAAAAATGCCTTCTTTTCGCAACTGCTTAAGTTGCGTAGTAACTGCCTTTCGTAACACAATATCAAACATCAGTGCTCAGCCTCAAACATGTTTTAATAGAAAAATGGCACTTAAGGGCCCATTAAAGTATCTAGTTGCTAAGCTACACGGTTTCTACCCAAGTGCAATTTCACTTCCGGTCAGCCAAAAATTTTTTCGCGCGCTTTTTTCCGGCGCCGGCCCGTCGCCGATTCAAGTCGCCGGTACCGACCGGTACCTTCTTCTTCGTTGTAACAAACACAAGAAAAACTTTTCGTTTACATTTTTATTGATTAATTTTCTGCTTTACGGTTACAAGTCGTGCCTTTATTTTTGAAACTTGTGTGTTTTGCTTGAAAATATCATACACCAGTACGGACGTGAACAGAAAGCCGCAGCGATGGCTGCATGTCGATGGGGAAATCTCGAAAAGGTGACAGTACAAGACTTCCAGTGTCAGGTTGGGAATCGAAATCTCAAAGATGCGGAGACACAAACTGAAATTAGTATTGCGCTATCATCACCTGCAAACTTCAAAGAAAACTCTGTGTCCGCGGCCTTTTTGACCGCTCCGAAACTCCCAGACGTCTTTTGCGATAAAACTGTGCGACCCTGTGAACCTGAATCCGTGAACTGCCCTTTCGAACCTGAGAAACTTCACTGTTTAGATATAACACAAATAAACGAAGCCATCGAGGCCACAAAGTTGCAACCACTTCCAAGACAGCATGGAGCAGCAGACGGTAAACAAGGAGGCTTGTAAATTATCTTTGAAAGCAGCTCTAACTCGATAATTCCATTCTTACATAAAAAATGCTAACCAATCGATAGAAAACCTGACTGATAATGGTGAGCTCGAAACTTGTGATGGACAACTTCTCCTTACAACATCAACCCCGCTTGAGAACCTAGTTAACAGTAATTTAAGTAATCTACAACACTGTGGCTGTGAAAAAGAAACTGAATTCGAATTTTGTTCGGTAAAACAGAACACAGTTGAAGAGTTTGAGTTTGAGTGTAGTCGATGTGGGAAGTCAACTTGAAGAGTAGCATTCCTGTCGTTAAAGCCACAACTCGTCCAAGATCTGCAATACGTAATCTCGTTGCTCTTTCATTCCTTGTCAATGGGCAATATTTCAAAGATTGCCACAAAATTCTCGGGACTCTCGGTCTGGATCACGTCAGTTTCACTCAGTGGATCCATATTATTGAATTGATTGC
Source organism: Pavona decussata (assembly GCF_977016875.1). NCBI lineage: Eukaryota > Metazoa > Cnidaria > Anthozoa > Scleractinia > Agariciidae > Pavona > Pavona decussata. The sequence continues at coordinate 232,803 of NW_028145513.1, read as the reverse complement.
ACCGTTCGTAAAAAGGATCACCGACTGGAGCATGCAAGAAGCAATAACTGAAGCAGTCCGACGTGGAGATAAGTCATCATTGCACATCCAGGCTTTTATCTGACTCGCGGCCACTATTCGAATAACAGCTCAGCTGCCGTCCACGATGCGAAGACTGGCAAAATTATTGCGTACTCACACCGAACGATGCGCGGCCAAAAGGCTAACTGGGAAGGGACAAGCGGTGGAGCAGCCTGGCCAACAATGCTTAGGCACCAGGCCGCTGAAAATTCGCTCACCACTCCCGGTGCCGCGAAAAAAGAACTTTTCTCCTCGAGAGATAATTGTAGTTGCTGGATCTTAAAACAATTCGAAAGAACATCATATTTTTTCGAAATTCAAGCATGGGTTTTGCGACAAAATGAAAAACAAAAAATATATGCGCAAAAGAGTGGTCAAAGAAGCACAATTTCCATTCTCATTTTTTTAATTTTCATTATAAACCAAAACGCATGCTTAAATTTCTTCAAAACGGCTTTTGAATTGTTTTTGTACAGAAAATGCGGAAAAAAGGTTTAAGCCATTTAGTTAAAATGCATTTTTCTGTTTCTGGTCACGTGACATTGGGCGTGGTCCAATGACGTCATGAACTGGACCATATTTGCCCCCTATGGGTATTGCCCAAATTTGGTCCAATTGAAACATACACGTGCAGAATTATAGCAAATTGATTTTTCCCTAGCAACGGCATCAAAAGATACTTTAACGGGCCCTTAATACAAAACCAGCCTTTTCTACGAGAAACCTTCAAAGGGCCACCACTAATTTCCTTTAGAAAAGTAAAGTCTCTAAATGACATGTTTGGCAGAGCAAAAATATAAAGAGGTTACATTTCAAAAATGTTTCCATTATTAGAAGTCGTGCAGGCTTGTCACCCCTTGCTATTTCCTACAGCTACCTGTAGGCCATAATTGGTCAATATACGACACTCGTCCTACATACAACCATGATTGGCAAAATTGAAAGCTTCCTGCATGTGGTGATTAAGATGACCTTTGCCTGCTGAACGTTATATTTTCTTGAGAGCAAGTAAGTAACTGTTTAACCGGACGTTTTAAACATAATTTGAAATTCAAGAAGTGCAATATGTAGCTGACGCTTTAATTAATCCAGCGTGAGAGTCTGGGTAAGTGCTTGGATTTTAAAAAAGAATGATTTAGATTTATTTTATTTATTTTTTATTTAAAAAAACCTGACTTCAGAAAAAAAAAGAAATTCATAGTTTGAGAACTGCGTTACACACCGGAGAAATGGAAAAAAATTGCCTGTTTCTATTATCTGTTACACTTTCTCCTCTCTAGATTACATTTACTGGCGGTCGGCAAACAAAAGCAATGAGGATTGGGTGCTAAAAATGATTGGATTTTAATATTTGGGCTCCGGGCTCCACAGCAAAACTTTCAGGGCTCCGGGGTCCACAGCTAGAAACAATCAGGGCTCCAGGCGAAGAAATCACGGATCGACTTCCGGGCTCCACGGCAAAAACATACAGGGCTCCCGGGTTCCTAGGACCCCCCTTCCCTCCCTTTAGGACCCTGTTCGGAAGGTAAAATGTTCGGACTATGTTTTAGTTCTAATGCAAACATCTTTGGACAGTTTCCTTTTTAAACCAAACATTTCTGTTGTTAAAGTATTATGTCGAAAAACATATTCAACTTTTTTGGTTTCAGAGAGTCCCCGTTTTCACTCCTTAACTAAGGCAAGCAACTTCCAACCATCAAACTCCCTTCCCTTCAATAAAGATGAATACACCAAAAGAGCGAGGTTAGTAACATTGAGATCTTGTTTTTGTTAGGCTAAATTAATTAGCAGGACATTGACAGTAAATCGGTCACAACAAACTTGGTCGCTTTGTTTAGTTTATCGCACCGCTGTTTACTTTCTGGTGTAATTTCATTGTTTCCAGTGATAAGGTGAAAGAACAGTTATAGTTCTTGAAATCACCTTTTCTCGGTTAGCAATAATATACCAATAAACCAGGAGCCCATGACCCTGAGTAAACTTAGCAAATGACGGAGTTTGTCGTAAATACACATTACAAAAATGTTCTTCTAATGCAAACTTGTTAAATTACAAGGGTACCCATCGGTTCATAACATCTCTTCAGAAGGCCGTAAACGCCTCAGAATTTAGTTTTAAAGAAAATCTAAAGCGGTTTCTTTGGCAAAATGTCAGCTCAATGTTTTTCGTTTCATTTAAAGTCTAATTCCTTTTGTTTTCGGATGGAACGACAAAAATACCGAATATGGTCAGCTAGCATTTTTAGTAAAGCCAGTAATGCAAAAGCTCGTAGATTCGGGAAATAATATTCCGTTTCCTAAACCTTTTGCAAGTTAAATCTCAGTTAAAGCAAACCCTAACTAGCTTATACCAATATATTAAAAAGGACAGAAAATGACCAGGGAACAGGGGCGACAACATTTTAAGTAATTTGCTTAATAAATGCTCTCGCTGCCTGGGTTGAACTTGAAATTATATAAGTCATTCAGTAAATTCAGACTAACAAAATAAGGTTATATAGTTGTACCTACCTCGCACTGTTGGTCTAATTAAATATTCACTGTTGTTGAAGGTAAAGAAGTGACTTGCTAACCCCTTGATCCTCTCTTGATCACAACTAATTATAACAATAATACCGTCATTAATTAAAACGTAAAATTTAAAATAAATGGCAACTGCCGTCAACAAAAAGTGGCGGATTGCAAGTTATTAATCCAGGTAATATTTAAGGTTATGTGATAGAGAATTAAAACGTAAACTGACAATTGGAAACAGCTGAAAACATACTCAGGAAGATTGGACGACATCCACCATCTTTCGTTATTAAATCACAACCAGTGATGGCCGATGTTATCCGGAACTTTCTGAGTGCGTTTTCAGTTTCCAGTTGTCAGTTTACGTTTAATGCTATAGCGCGACATCCAAAAATATCTTTAGAAGCTTAACTAGTCGAATGAGTCAGAAGTTATCATAAGTTTATTGCTTAGAATGATCGAGTAATTACCCGTTCCGAAGTTCAAATGGAAACAGGGGACTAGTTTTTAACTTTTCATTTAATCAGAAATCGAAGTCCATCACAAGAAAGATCACATTGTATTTATAAATACGTGTGCTTGAAGGCAAAATTAATTGATACGAAGTTAAAGTGAAGGCGACCCCATGGTTCATTTCGGTGGATATCTGTTCGAATGCAAAATATAAACGGTAGACTGATCCTAACGGCGGAGGTGGCAAAAAATAAACAACATGGCTAGAATAACTGAAATACATTAATAATCTTGATTATTATAAATATTTATATCTGTTCGTTTGGCCTTTAGAAAATCTGCTTAGATTTTCATAACACTGAAAAGACTGGTTTCTTTCGTTTTCGAAGGAGCAAATATTTCGTTTAAATTGCAAAAAAAATATCAGCTTGTATTTTGGTAAAAACGGCTAGAAAATTTTTGCAAGTTAAGATTTTACGTGACAAACTAGCGTGCGAACAGACCAATCTGTATGAACTTACACAAACATGTATTTAACAGTTCACAGATATAACAGCTGTTTTAAGCGGATTAAATAATTGCTTAAACATCATAGCACAGGAACAAACAAAAAATGGAAGAGTGCAGGGAAAATACAACTTTTTGATAGACGCTTTCTAAAACGATCACTGAGTCAGTCATTTACATGGCTTCATCCGTAAAATTGTTCATTGTCAAACTAGTTTGGGGAGAGTTTCGCGAGAGCAGAGTTAATTTTCAAGCTTTTCCAAACAAGTAGACGACCCAAATCACGGCTGCCTGGGAAACTAACGAAGTACACATATTGCTGTCGCCTTTGATAAGGAGCAATACATTTTTACAAAACAAAAGAAAGCTCCAACTTTCGATATGGGAAACGAGCACGTGCACACTTTAATAATGTACTGCGGATTGCTTTATTCATGCATTCATGCCGGCATGTTGTGGAGTCTACTGCTAACACAAATTTCAAATTAATTTGAAGAAACCAGTTGGGAGGGGAGGAGGGGTACTGATTTTTTGTTGGTTGTTGTTGTTGTTGTTGTTCTCATTTTCAAGCAAACGAAAGGAATTAGTTTGCCGGGAAATTCTGAATTGACATCAGTTTTGCCGAGGAAAACTTTAGGGTTTCTTTGCGACTAAATCCAAGTTTCTGAGGCGATTAAGGTTATTCCAACAGATATCCATTGAAATGAACCGTTTTGTGCCCCTAACTGTTTTAACACTTTTCAATCTGTTTAGAAATCTGTAAGCACACAAATTTTAATGAACACTTCCAACTGAAGATGACATTTGAATGTGTTACGAAACATGTTCTCTTACATGGCTGGATAAGCTTGAAACGCCGTGATGTCTGTGAAGTTTCAGTTTATTGTCGAAGCAATATGAAAATCTGTTTAATTTCTCCTTGCGTCTCTTCAGTCTTAATTTCTGTAGTCTATCGCAGCTATGAGTTCCTTGTGAATACGGCCAAGATTATTGGTCGTCTTATTGGAATCGTGCTGGTGGGGTTTCACTGTTGGCCTGAATCATAAGCAGACGATATAACTGGTTGGGAAGGCCTCCGTTAGTTTATGCCCCTTTTTGTCTATGGATTCTCAGAAACAGTATCTTCAGAGGAACTTCAGAGAAAAGCATTCCAACAAGCCAGTGTCACGAAAAACTTTCGAGTGGACGTGACAGAAAAACGTAAACAAAAAAAAAAAATGTAAAATCGGTTAAGAAGAAGGTTTTTTTTTTCTTGGAGCTCAAAGCTCATAATTTTTTCTGTTGGTAACGAGAGTACTAAATCATTTCTAAGACCTACTACAAAAGTTCAAGTGTTTTTTTTAAGGTGATGTAAGTTGAGACTGGTCGGCACTGTATGTTTTTTTTTTACTGTTTGGACGCGTGACACTCGGTAAACAGACTCACTTCCGGGTCTGACACGTGTGCAGACTTTCATCGCGGTGGATCAACCAGTCCTCTCGTTTCAATAATTTTCCTCTTTGTCGGACCTTTACTTTTAATCAAAACACGGAAGTTTTAAGGACGGTGCCTACTTTTGTTACTGCGCATACGATCTGCGCATCTCGAGAAAGTCGGGTTTCCTATGGGTGGTGCATACTAATACAGAGACATTTTTGCGTGGTTTAAAACTAGAGAAAGCAGAACTTAACAAGTGCTCTTGGTATTTAAAACGAAATTAAATTAGGGATAACCATGCATTTTTCAGAGATAATAAAGCTTCAATTTGATAAAAATGCCATACATTGCTCTGTATTTTAGCACTTTTGAGAATTATTGTTTCTTAATAATCTCTAAAATATGCGTGGTTACCCGACAGTTTTCTTTTTGGATTCCAATAGCCTTTGCTAACATCTGTTTTTCCCGCATAGTAATAAACTGCACCAAAAAACAAATCCTTAAAAGAGGTTTTAATCGAAATATTGAATGCGCCCACCCCTCTATTCCCGACCTCAAAATCAGTGCTATGTTTGAGTTTTTGACAAAGATTCATTTCATAGGAAAATGTTAACACTCGGGTGAAACTGTCACAACCAGTATGTAGCTATTCACGGTAGTCTCAATAATAAGGCCAACTGGCCACGGTTAGACAAAATCAGCCACAGAAGCATGGTCATTTTATTACACAACTAAACTCGGTTAATTTGGCATGGTAGTTTGGCGTTACAGGTTTGCTTTCTAGGCTGCATAAATTAATAGTCAAGGGGTCATCTGAACGGGCTCCTCCTCTCTACTGTCACGCGAGCTGACAAAAATCACGCCCTGTTGACTAAGTTTAAAGGGGCAGTGTCACCAATTTTTTGTGTTACTTTGAATAGCCAAAAAACATATTTGAATCGATAGAATGGTCAAAATAATGGTTCAGTTTTGTTAACAATAACACTAATAATGCACAGAAACTAGTATTAATTATCTCTTGCTGGGGATGGCTAGGATGGAAATGGATTGCAACTTGAAAAAATTGGCCAGATATTTCAAGTTCCTCCTGTGCATTGTAGAGAAGTCGTCAAAAACTGCATATAGTTTGTTCTTCCCCGGATAAATCCCTTGATATTTCCTTCTCGGTGCTCTAACAGCAATTTCATGTTAGAAAAAAGGTTCTTTGTCAAATATTTGAGCCATTTTGACGAAAATATAGCAAAATCGCCGTGACAGTGTCCCTTTAACCTGATTCGCAATTTTCCCTCAGTGCCCGGGAGGGGGTAGGGGGTGGGAGGGGGGCGGCGCTTGTACTGCCTATAATAGCCTATAAGGGGAACTATTTTTCTAATTTATTTTATTTATTTTGCAATACTAAATAGCTACTTACACTACTAACAATACTTGCGCTACTGACAATACTTACCACGCGCACAATACTAACAATGCTGACAAAAACCAATGCTTACATACCTACGTACTGTACATACAATACTGACAATATTGCCGATACTTTTTTAATAAATAAATTAATTTATAATTACATTACAAAACAGTAGTAACACTATTACTGTCACACTTCAGTTACAGCAATCACATGGAATAAATACAATACAGAACATTTTTTTAAGCGGAAAATTAAAATAAATTATAAGAGAAAAAAATTACATGGTTTATGGAGTCATGGCTGAGAGTATCAATTTAAACTTCGTGAGAGGCAAAGCACACGAGACAATTTGAAGGAAGGAACTCGAGGTTAGGAAAGTCAAAACATTTTGAACATCGGAATCCTTATCCTGCATTTTGCTGAGCCAAATAAAATATCTTACGATTAAAAAAAGAGGTGCACTTGTTTATTTCTGAAAGAATGAGGCTTCAAGCCCAATATTATGGCTGGAGTAAGGTGGATAGCCACCAGAAGCCGGACGCCGCCTAGCAAAACCAAAAAAAAAAAAAAGGATTAGGCTTTCCACAATATTGAAAGGTGGACATATTATCTTCTTTGAGGCACTTTTTTGAGCTAGAGGTTGATAGAAGGGTGAGGATTTTACTAGCTGAAGTATAGAAAAGGGTATGGGATTGTTATTTACGTATTTAAAAGGGTCAAAATATCTCGAACAGAGCCACCTTGAAAAAGATACAGTTTTTATGCTGAACGTGTGTGAAAGGGGTAACATTTTGTACAGAAAGTACATGAAAGGGTTGCCTTTTCTGTCAAAAATGATATATCAAAGGGTAAGGATTTGGGGTTTGGAGCGAAGCCTGCCCGTAAAAAAAAAAAAAAATATTGAGTACATCCTCCCCACCCCCCCGGGCCTTGATGCTACTTTAACACACAGACCCAAAAGAGCTCAGTGGTATTAAATGATCTACTACATTATTCACAACACAATTAACTTTGATTCGGGGTGATTCAAACCAAACAAAAATTCCTGAATTCGATAGAGAATAATAAAAGCCTAATGCAGCAAATATATATTTAAAGTAAACTGAGTCAGAGACTCAAATCTAGAGCCCAACCAAAAGAAGTAACATTTCTTCTTGTCGTTAACATTACCCAAGCTACGGTTCCTTGTAATTGATTTGTCTTGTCACGTATTCATTTAGAGATGCGGTGACTCTAACATGCGATAAGGCTCCATTTTCCTTTAGCTTGGTAAACCATTTTCATTGGAAACGCCCAATTGAACGAGGAAGCAATAAGAGGAACTGAGCGCTGTTGAAATTGGGCTTGATCGCACATTTGTAGCGCTCTTTCATTGATCTTAGAATGTTTGAAGTTTTTATTTTATTGTAGCTGAGCATGAAGCACGCGGCTTTGAAGGCGATGCTTAAGTGTCTTTGCTTCCGTGTGTGGTGCTAATTCAGGGAAAGTGGGGTGAGGGCACTTACTCGGCGGTGAAGCTTAATAGGGGAACGGGAAGCAGTATAGCGGGCACATTGCATACTTAGAATATCAGAAGCCTTATTGATAAAGATTGGCAGATGAGCGACAACAACAGGAACCAAGTGGTTTTTGATATCGATTAGGAGATGAGCGACAACACGGCAGGAACCAAGTTGAAGGAACAACTGCAAACATGAATCGATGGATCATTTAAGGACGGTGCCTACTCAATAACACCGGAAGTATTTTTGTTTGGTTTATCACTATGCGGGCAAAACAGATCTTAGCAAGGGCTATTGAAATCGAAAAATAAAATTGGGGGTAACCACGTATTTTTTAGTGATAATTAAGAAATAATTGTTCTAAGAAACAGTAAAATACAAAGCAATGTATGGCGTTTTTTTCCCAAATTTAGGTTTTATTTTCTCTGAAAAATGCATGGTTACCCCAAATTTTCTTTTTGACTGGCAAGAGAATTTGTTTAGTCCTGCTTTCTCCGCAAATTTTTAAACTGCGCAAAAATATCCCTGTATTAGTAGGCACCCTATCCATAAGAAACCCGAGCATCTCGTGATGCGCAGAAAGTATGCACAGTAACAAAAGTAGGTACCGTCCTTAAGCTTTTATCCTTTGACAATTTCAACCCACATAGTTTATTCAGTTCTTCGTTGGCTGAATCTCTGTCCCATTTTATCAGTTTTCTAGTTAGACGAAACTGCCGAATTGCCAGCTCCTCCCCGGTCTTGGCAAGGCACCTGTTAGAAAGAAGAATGTTTCAGGCAAGCCCCTCAATTATATACTTTTTAATTAACGTGAGCAATACGCGCACGGGTTATTGGTTCAGCAGAAAGAATGCGTTCTTATATTACAGAAATGATTCCATCAATGTTCTCAGTGACACGCAACGAACGGCAATTTCTCTTACTACTGGACCAACCCCTGTTTCCCCAATAAAGTTCGGGATATAGGGAATGTTAATACACAAGAGAAGAAATAGGCTTCCTTCAGACAGGAGAATTCCCCATTCATCACCCTGTTTATTGAAGAATAATAAGCCTTTTAAGAACACTTCACTGTAAACATCAAGCAAAGTGGGAAATGAAAATTCTCTACCCCCACTCAAATTTGGCAGGCAAAGAGATCGTCGGGGGAGGGGGGGAGGGGGGTCCAAAACGTCCTTTATTAACGTCCTTACTTCGTTATTGCCATGGTAACATCAGTTGTTTGTTGCCCCACAAACTCTAAGTTTGAACTCAGAAGCTGCTGTGAAAAGTGTCAAATGTAAGACACCATTTCTTCAGTCTGTTAATATACTACAACTTAAGACCTACGGCTAAAGTTAAAATATTTATTCGACTTTTATATGTGGCTTTTGGTTTTATTACTTGTAAATAAATTAAACGGTCAATAAAGTGGACTGTGTTTCAGCCATTTTAGTTGATGGACAAAACAACAACGCAAGCAATTCACTGCAGATTATGGGCCAAAATTGGCCGTAAACCACTCTTTCCGATGTAGGTTCAGCTCATTGCTCATAGCTAGGGAACCCATAGGCCTTCACAAGTCAGCGGCCAGCGGCGTTGACTAAAGTAATTTCTACGTCGTATTATTATGACCTAAAGTCCATTTCCTGATTACTGAAACTCCCATTAGTCAGAAAATCACACTTAACTTGCAATTTATTTTTTCCAAACCCTTTTCAATGCTAGAACGTTGACAACTTTCATAAATCACGAGAGACGTGGTTTAATGAAGAGGTTATAAATTATCATCCCAGTGCAATAAAACTGTCGATTATTGCCTCTGTTCAGAGACAGAGTAGACTGGTATACGTACGAATTGAAACTTGAACAATGTTAGGCTAATGTTTTTCAAGTTTTCGCATTTTGTTTTTCCAAAATGCGTTAGAACAGATCAGGAGTTCATATTCCTTTCAAGAATTGAGTTGATTTATTTCCTCTCGTCATTCTAGAATTATTTGGCAGCTGAAGGTATTTTTGTACTCATTTTTAACAAAAGAGACCAAATACCTCATGATACTTCCCCTACCCATAGTTTGATCAATTCGGATTCTTTAGCTGAAAATTTAAATTGCAGAAAATTTTAAGGACCCGATTCTTATTCCCCGAATTTGCGTGCTGTTTTTGACTTTCCGAAAATACGCTTTTTTTCAGCGCTTTTAAAGTCGTGTTTGTTTGAAGCGAGATGAAAGCACATGCGAGTGTGAAGCGGGAGACAATTAAAAATAAAAAAAATAAATAATAATAATAAAAAAAAAAAACAACGCCTGTACGCACAGCATTGTTCCGGCCCCCATTCGCATCCCCAAATCCCGAACAATCACACGGGCTCAGATTATGTGATCGATACAATAGCATTGCTACAGATAATTTTTTACTCTCCTCCGATATCTTTAATTTGCATAACTTGTTTTCACTGAGCTCATTCAGTTCGTAACGCCCTCTCTTTAGTTTATCCAGTGCTAACAGCGAACGCCGGCTAGGAACAACAGCATCGAACTCGATCCTCTTGAAGACACAGAGAGAAAGCTGGTAAATTACCAGTAAGGCCTTTTTCAAGCCCAGTTGGAAGTATCCTAGTACATCTTTCAACAAAAATTAAAGCAAACGAATCAATATATTTCTTTTGCTTTTTATTACTTTTATTTAATGTCTTCACCCCTTCTAACATAAATGTTATTGCTGTGTGCTGCATGTCCCGGGGTCAGTTTTCTGGGCAAAAGATAACAAACAAACCATGATTTGGTGAAAATGGCTATGAGCAAAAGTCTCATAGCCCCGTTTATTTTATATATAAAAATTGAACTAATGTATGGCTATGAACAAAGGCACCATAGCCACCTCAGTAAAGGTGACGGCAACCAAAACGTAGGACTAGGAAAAGAGGAAAGGGCCACGGGGAAGAGGTGGGAAAAAATAAAAGGCGGCTGGATTCGCTCAGAAGTAATCTGCTCAACGAACGTGGTGCGTGTCTTGGTGTAAAGGTGACATGAACGCTAGAGGGTGGTACAATATTGTACCACTTTGGCCATATAATAAACTTTTAGCGACAATTAATACTTCAAAACACGAAGTCAAATACAGAAATGGCCTCGTGAGCAATTTTGAGGGCATTTTACATGGGTGCCGTTTTCAGTTCAGTCATGACTATAGCTAATCATATAAGGAAGATTTGACAGTTGCCTCAACTTTGAAACATTTCATAAACAGCAAGATGGATTCGGAAGGGCTTTTTGTCGAGAAACTCAGAAAATTGCGAACTTTAGCCAGAATGTATGCTTGAAAATTTTCAATGCTTGGAGTTCTCTGGCGATACAATAAACAAGTCAGAAACCCACGATTGTGAGCGTAATTTGTCACCCATGATATTAAAAGGTAATCAAATGGTTTACTCGTGAAATTAGGAAATAATTTCACTTGCCTAAAGGCTCAGAAAATTATTAGAATTTTGACAAAACGGGCGTGAAATTATTTCGTAATTTCACTCGTCACCATTTGATTACACATAGTTATTGGAACAGCTGCTTTCAGCTTCGGCTTTCACAGAAATTCACCTACTCAAAGAATTACCGCAACAAAGCGGATGGACGGCTGTTGTAGACTCCCGATCCCTGAAAGATTTGTACAACTGCATACGTACTTGTTTTGGTTGCCTTAAAGTTGAGGAATGCTGACAGTCATACAAAGCATGTTGGTCCAGCTAAACAGATGAAGTAAATAAACAAAAAGCTGCTGTTTTCTAAAAGTATAAAACTAGTTTCTCTTTTCAATGCTAGCCGGGTTACACTGTCCTATCCCACACGTTCAAGTCCACCTCCCTAATTTGCTTGAAAAAGTTTGATAAAAATGCGCTCGTTTAGCATTTTACTCTTAGTTGCCTCGACGTTTGCCTTTCCCTTGGAAGATGGAGATCGTCAGAAACGAGGTAATTTTGTCTCTTTTGACACCAATTTCTTTCTCCGGGTATTGTAGTCAAAGAATAGTCCACCCTAAAATAAAACTACCTTACATAACATCTTAAAATAAAATAGATATTTTATATAATTAATTCGTTTTCGTTTTTTCCCAATTTACGTGATTCTGGAATATTTATTCGTAGTTACTTTATAAGTTCCAATAAAAATCGGGCATCTAAAAGTTTAGGCTGAAAACGTTTTTCAAGGGGTTTCCTCTTGACAGTTCACATTGCACACTCTAATAATTTTAAACTCTCTTGGTTTAAATTATAACATTTATACTTGCTTTGGAGTGCGGTGCGAATGTGTTTTGGTCGCTTAAAACTCTCCAGACCAAAGAAACCAACTGTAAAAGCATAAGGTCGTGTCGCATCCTTTCAAAAAATTCGGTTGGATATACAGACAACAAGTTAAGATCCCTTTTATATCAAGTTCATCAATCATTAGATAGTGTTAAATAGAGTAAACCAAACTGATAATGCAAAATACATGTCAGTGACGCGCAGGATATCTCTAAAGCGGGAAGTTGATAGAAATTGTACATGATAACTACCGTCTCTGAGATGATACAATGAAGAAAATAAACAGGATTACGTTAAGTTTTTGACCATCTTCCATAAAGATATTTGCTTTGATATTTTCTATAGAGGCTTGATTTTTTTCTTTTCACCTGAGAGTCGTGATTGAATTTGCTATAATACAGTGAATTTCAAATTTTTTTTGGAAATGACGTTTATTGCATGTTTATTCCAATACGTTTTTCTGATTGGAAATATTTCATCTGCTGCCATGCTTTGTTTGGTTTTGCCACTGTATATATGACGATTTCGTGAGTTCCACATCTATGTCACATCAGTTTTTGGACAAAGGATCTGGTACTGTAGTAATGGACAGACAAGACTATTTAAACGAATGCTACCGACAATTAAACAATCAACAGTTCTGCGAGAAAGTCAATGAAGATCCTACCGAAGGTATCAAAACAAGGGATGGTTTTCTACCTCAAAAGGCTTCTTTCTGGGGGCATTATATTATAGACAAAGAAACCCACAACTACTTACCCCTCAAGATCCCAAAGCAGGTTGTTGTTATATCCTGCCTAAAATCCACAAAGCTGGAAATCCAGGTCGACCCGACAGGGCTCAAAAACGGCTGATTGGTCGACAAAAAATTACGTCACAACGCTAGAGTGGCGTTATTGCGCATGCTTGCGTTTGGATATTCCATCACGTTTTCTTCGATGGCGGACCAGTGGCGAAGGAAGTTGGCGAAATAATCGTGTATTTTCAAGACGTCTTCAAGACTTTAGACATTCGATTATCTGAAGTAAGGAAAGTGGAAATGAAAAAGTGGGGTGGGACTAGTAAATCCGGTTGTGAATTGCTGTTTTCGTGCAGTTTAATTTACGATCAACTGCGTCAAAGCGTTGGCATGCAAGGTTATGTGTGTTGGCCATTGACTTTTATTTATCTTGAGTGGCTTTGAAAAAAGCCGTTTTTGGTTGGAGACTCCTTTGTGGTGAAACTGCTGATGAACGACACGGGATACTCTGCTAAAGGGCTGAAATCTTCGCACAGCACGGCACGTTGAACTTTCTCTTTGGACTCTTTGGCTGGCTTTGGCTTCACGTTTGCTTTAGGGCTGTAAACCTTGCCATGGCCGTTTTTTGGATGATCTTTACTCGACTGAAATACGTGTCCTCATCAAAGTCTGAATCCTCGTCTTCGTCGCAAGTTGTCGTTTCTTCGTCTTCGGAATCATGAGGATCTTCGCCATTTTCATCGTCACTGCCATCGTCTTCCTCGATCTCGTCATCTCCAACTAGATATCTGAAAGCCAAGGAAATATCAGGTCAGTTTTATTTTGGCTTTTTCCAGTGTGGCTTTAAATCATAACTTTATGATGTCAGACATGTCACACTTTGTGAACTGTTGACTTTTCTCCTTACTTGGACTAATGAAAACCGCTACACTCGGACGGTTTTTTCCTCGAAAGTTGTCGATAGATGCTCTTACAGTGTACTCCCAAATGTGGACAGTTTTTAATAATCTCAAGTTCTGAGCTGTTTGAATGAATGATTGATGAAGTTTTTAAATATGTTTAAACTTGCTTGCACTGTAGTCTATCAACTTCGAGTCGTTTCAAGGTGATATTATTTTATATTTGGCTTCGTTTGTTGTTATAAGCTTAATTATAAAATTATGCCTTTAAATTAAAAAAAAAAATTGTACTAAATAAGTAGAACGTTTTGTGATAGATTGTTTATAATTACCTTGTCAAATCACCGCTATTTTGACAACTTTACAAAGTTTGATAATTTTGACAAATTCAACCGAATACAAAGGAAGCTGCGTGTATTTGTTTTGTATAATTTTCATCTTGTAACAGTGCACAAATTCAGGGGTGCTTGATGACTCAATCTTAGTAGCCCAGCTTCTAGCTGCCGTGCATGTTCCAGAAGTATTAATTTATCACCCTTTCAGCTTTGCCCCCTTTCAAAGTTGTACATGCAATTAGCGCAACCTGACTCAGCCTGCTGCCATGAACAATGACTGAGTCAGATTCTGTTTTAGTTTAATAGCAAGATTGGGTTTTCCTAACCAATACAAATGGATTTGCTTACTTATTGAATGTCAGTGCTAGTTCCTCCATCCTCTGTTGCAGGAGAGGATAACATATTGGGCATTTAACTTCTGTCATTGAATAGCTGTGGTCCATGTTGTCCTTTTGTTCGAGGATACATCCTTTGTGGAAGGTGTGTCCACAAGTTAAACGAAATGTATCCTTGTCAAAGTCATTCTTGTTGTGACACATCTGGCTATCGCACGCTGCTGTTGGGTCAGGTTCATGTCCAGGGAATGCATACCCAAGTGGTAGAGAGCGCTGATCAAGGGTTGCATCCATGACTGGGAAATAGTATGACTAAAAAAGTAAGTAAAAATAATTTTTACTTACAAATTAAACAATTATTGTTTAATTTGTTGAGGTATGGTGGAATAAAACATGATGCATTTGCTGTTTGTCTGTAAATGGATTGGATATAACTACATTTTCTTAAAGTATAATTCCAATGTTATAATGCTGTTATTATTTTAAATTAAAACATGAAAAGTTTTCCCAGTACCTGATACTTTCTCCTTCCTTTTGGTATTTTTTGTACCATCCCTTGGCTGGTCCAAACCTTTTCAAAAATACTGATCAGAAACTCTGCTGCCACAAACACTAACTGAGCCAGATTCTGTCTCCCTCTACCCCTTGAGTACATGGGCAGGAACCACTGAACAAAATCACTGTCAAATCTTCTGCCACTTAAAGCATGTGCCATGATGCGGATTTGACATGGCAGTGCCCACACAGGTACATTTCTGATCAAGAAAAAAAAAAGCAAACAGCCGATGCATAAATAACTGAATAAATAAATGTCGTAGCTCAAAAGGAATTTCAAGTTAGTTAAATTTATATTAACCTTTGTTCCCTACATTTGTAGTAATGAAAAATAGAAATTATTAAGCAAGTTTGAAATCACTTTGACATAAATTCACTTAAGACTTGTCACTTCAACATACTTCTCCTGCCTGTTTTTTTTTTTTTATACGAAAAATTGCATACTCATAGACCTTATGATAAATGACGCGGACATTTTAATATTCTTTTGTCTGCATTTAGTTTAGCCCTTTAAGCCGTACATGTATTCAACGCATAGTTTTCTTTTGATTCTTGAACTCAAGAACAAGGTAAGTAGGGCTAATTTGAATGCAAACAAAGAATATTAAAATGCCAGCCAGTTTTTGCATACGGTCTATAGACAAGCTTTCTGTATACAAAGATCTGATAGATACATCATACAGTGTAGATAAAAAAATTTTATTGCAACAGATTTTGAAGTTACATACAATGAAATATACACTGTATATTAAATATAGAGTGTTTATTTCATGTGATTAAATTTTAATCATCACATGATACTAATCTTTGATAAAGCATGTTGAACATATGGGGCAATAATAAATTTGTAACAAATAAATTTTCATTGGCATTTTACAAACCTTCTTAAGACAGAGTGGAAAATTTCTACTTTCTTCTCAGTAAACATTTGTAGGTGTTGTTGTATTCTGGAAATAAGCTCCTTGTTCTCATTTAGGTGGTACACTATGTCTGACAGCTGGCACAGGGTAGCCTTGTCATAATTACGCCTTCTAAATGTGATAAACGTCAAGGAAGTTCGCAGTAATGCCACAAGCCATGCATTAAAATCACCACCCCTGAACACTGTGTTGTAAAAGAAGAAGAGCAGTGGAAGGATTTCATCAAACAAGTGGAGGAGTAGCATATACTCAGGATCCTTGCAGACCTGTCCAAACAGCTGAAGAACTTGCTCACGGATTATCGTCCAGCCGCCAAATGCCACAGTAGTAAGTGTTGCTATTTTGTGAGCTTTGGGTTTGTTTGGCAACACCTAATAAATTTTAATAGAAAAAAAAAAGATTTGTGGATGTAAGAGAGTAAATTTACTTTTGTGTACAGAATAATACATTCAGCACATCCAGCATGTCCTGTAAACTTGAGTTGTTTCTAATGTTACCATACCAATACCTTGTTTCTTCCAAAAAGTGCCTTGTACAGTTTTGCAAAGAAAGGTCTAAACAGTAACACAGTTGATTCATCTCCATTCAAAGATACATGGAATGGTCCTTGCCAAGGAATAAGAGAGGGGATTGGGCTTGACGGATTAACCTCGCTCTTCCACTGTAGATGAAAATACATCAGAATAAAAAAAGAGAGATCAGTGTTCATGTTACATTCAAGTTAAATGTACATTGTATCCTCCCCACTTTTATTGTAAACTAGCCACATGTACATGTGTACCCACAACAAAGAGTGAATTTCAGCATCTTTTCTTGCACAGCAAAGGGAGTCGAATAGTTGGAGGAAGGTTTAGTGGGGATGATAATAAAAGTGGTCCAATATCCAAACTGAAAACATTGTGCAAATTCAGAATTAAGAAGCTGACTGGTAAGGAACTGTGTTCAAATTAATTTACTCTTGCTGAAAAGGAGATCAATGAGCACATAAATGGTTCAATGGCCACCTTTGCAATGATTTTCTTGTTGTATTTCCATGTAGGGTAGTCTCCTGTAATGACTGCCACAAAGTGACTGAGGTATTCCTTAAGTTCAGGGGCTGTATGCAAAAGTTGCTCCAGAGACTTCTCATAGTCTTGCACACTCTTCAGTTTTTGTTCAAACTCATCTATCAACCATGTTGTCTTCAACAGTTCCAGTTCATGCCTGGCTTCATCAGAGTAGACCCTAGAAAATTGAATGATATAACTCTTTCTCACTGACATTTTCTTTTTCTTGGGTCATTACATGGATAAATGCTTGTAATAATAATAATGATATTTATCCAGGGAGCCCACTAGCCCTGGCAGTTTTCAGTGGGGCCCTGCAAATTGTGTTAAGTTTCTACAATAATGTGATTAAAAATGTGCATACTTCATATGGATAAAAGTGCATGTACAAACACAAGTCTAAGGGTGGCACTTTTTTTCCTTTTCTTTTTCTTTTTTTTTTTACCGTAGGTTTTCACAGCTCTCCTTGGCATCAGCCATCTTCAGCGTTCTGTGCTCTGGGGACAGTGTGGCCATGTAGCTTGAATTGAAGTAATGTGAAAGAGATCCAGAGAAATGTTGAAGGATTGCTTGGACAGAAATTCCTCCTCTGCACCTTTGGATAACACCATTTTTGTTCACAACATCAACAGTACGATGGACATTTTGAATTTGACATGGTCTAGGGACTGCTAATACAGATTTGTGGACATCAATGAGTCCAGTGCACATGTGCCAGGCAGTACTTGTTTGACTCGTGGTCGGTTGATGGGATGCATGGATGAAATGGATGTCATCCTCGATCAGTATGATGAGGGCTCTCTTCTACATGTACATGTAATGAAACATTTATTGAAATGAGCAGGTTGATAGACATTAAAACCTGGACCTGTTGAACTGTATAGTAATTTCAAATAATTAACTCGCATGAGTGCTCATGCACTATTGCATTTTGCTGTCTGGAAACTTCAGAGGTAATGGTCAACTCAATTTCAATGTTCAGTAATGTAAGTTGCTTAGATTTTTTATTACTATATTTCCTCAAGTGAGTGTTTAGCATCATTTTGTTTGGCTTGGATTTTGGACAATTATTTTTATTCTTGCCATTAAATGAGAAATAAGTACACCCTTTCATCTTGATCTTGTTGGAGAGGGTGCATGACTGGTTAACATGTAACAAGTTATTTGTTGGGGCAGTACAGTATCTGTATGAAATAACTTTTTGTTACCCAATTTTGACTTTGAATTTTTGTTCAAGGGCAGGTCCTTTGAGAATGACAAATCTGTTTTTCTGCAACAGATTTTCTATATCAAACCAACTTTTATTTCATGAACAACCTGTAAATGAGCTGTCGAGATACATAAACAATGTATGGTCTGGTATTGTCAAGGCAACAGATCTGGTTGATAAATCATAGCATAAAGCAGCCTCGACAGATTTCATGACCCTGATTGGTGTTCATTTGAGGTGTTGGCCACTTAATTGAGGAAAAAGTTATTTCAATGTATACCTGAATTGCTTCTTGTATGACCTTTTGAATTTCCTTTTGGTTTTTGGTCGCCAGTTCTTTTTGGTGGTTACGAACTGAATTGGGATGGACAGAATATCCCATCACTTGGCCAGCCATAAGGGAATTATAGGATGCCCCTGAAAACTTTAAATTGAGGCCATTTGCCTTTTGCAGTCTGTTGTTTTTCTGCAGATGAACACATGAGTCATTCCATTAGAATCTGTGTTGTGTATATAACAATAAGTAGTAGCTGGGGTTGCAAATACTTTTTGGGGAATCTTGTATGTAGGCCTTTTCTGTGTATGCACTTCTTTGTTTCTTGGGTAGCTTTTTTGTCTGATCTTATCATTTTTATAAGAAAATCTCCTTTGTTCCCTAAGGTTTTGGTTGGCAGCCAAACTGTTTTTATCGGTACATTTTTTATATTCTTATTTTCCAGTTTTGTTTTGCACTTAAGAATGATTTCTTAAACAAATGAATGAATAAACATGATTTATCATTCAGGGATTTTAAGACATGTACATGTAACAAACTACCTGGTTTCGAAAGAAACTCAGATTATGAAGAATGGCAACAACTCTAGTTTTTTGAAGATTCCTTCTTTTCAGTGATGGTGTTCTCTTGTCATCATTATATATGGCTTCATGTATGTCTTCAAACATTCCTGGGGAGTGCTTGTTACAAAAGGCTTCCATTTGTGAAGGGTTGTAAAGGCTTGCTCCACCACTGGCATAGTGTCTTGTGAGGGCCGTATGGAACTGTTTGAACAGTGTACTGAATGTTGTGTCTCCTTTAGCAAAATGATTTTAAATGAGACTGATTAAAATATTATTTACATTGTACAGGCCAGTTATTAAATTAATGTACTGTATGCTTTTTTGTAAGACACTGACAAAAGGAGAGCATGAAGGAGTACTCCTTATGGCCTTAGAATCTTACAAATATATCAAAGTTTTATTGTGGACAGAAAACATTTTATCCCAGATATATATTTCTCTCAGTTTAATAGTTTTAGTTATTTTAATGTACAGATATAATGTTTTAAGTAATTTTAATCTCTCTTTGTATGCTATGTGGCACAAATAGAATAATATACAATAGCTTTGTGCAAAAAGTAATAGTACTAGATGTGCCTTCTTACAGGTGCTGTATGCAAAATCATTGGAGTAGAGGAGAGGGCTTTGGGTGGGGGGGGGGGGGGGGGAAGGAGGTTAATACACTGGGAAATCTGGTTTTGGTTTTACCTTTAATTTTCCTCTGAAGTATTAGTGTTTCATTTTGGAGTTCATGATTCTTGTCCTGAAGCTGCCTTTGCATTTCAACCAGCTGAGCATTTTTCTGTGAGATGTCTGACAGTGTAAAATCAACAGAATTTAAATTTTTGTTAAAAGTCTTTAATTAGTGGGATTATTTCATCTTTAAACATATGTAGCAGTTATGTTGGGCAACAACATTCACTTTTTTAAATATATTTTTTTATTTCTTGAGTATGGCGTAAATAATTTATTCTCTAGAGACATTGAGCTAATACCTTCTAGATTTTTTAGAAGCATCGTTTCTCTTTCCTTGTACTGTTTCTTTTCCTCTTCCAATATCTGTACTTTTTTCATTAGGTCTCCATAGTTCACGGTCTCATCACAGGACGTGTATGAGCGCTATACCGGATAAAGCACACACTTTTGAAAAGAATTTATGCGTTATTCTTCCACGGAACAAAGAGGGGAAAAACAGACAAGTAAAGCAATTAAACTTATTTACCTTTTTTGGCGGTGTGTAATTTTCTTTTGAACAAATTCCCTTGTCCTGCTCCGCGGATTTCAGGTGCTTCCGGCATATGAAAGTGCCTGGCGTAAAACCTGTCGCCAGGCAACTGTCAAACACCGGAAACAGACGTTGTGGACACGGGACTGTACCACCGACACATGTTGACTGGCTTTTCAAAGGGAAGCAACAGTTTCTTGCGTTTTCACGCGTTTTTTCACCATGGTGCTTTTTGCACAGCGAAACATTTACAGTGAAACCGGCGGATCGTGCATCTATCCCGTTATATGAACAAACATTCCCCCAACAGGTGGAACGAGGGCCATTTCTAAGGTTCCGTTTCTCGTAAATACAATACATAACGGGTCAGAAAAAAAAAAAACTTGAACACCGACTTGCAACAATTTAATTGCGTCACAACGACGCTGGTAACACGCCTGGCAGCCGCGGATTTAGGCGGGAATTTTGCGTGGCCAAGGAACAAGAATCAATAGATACACACACGGATAGAAGATATAAAACGATTTATTTAGCTTTCAAGTGCACAGTACTACAGCTGATACTACACTATACTGCAGATTTCATTGCCATTTGAAATCTCGTTGACATAAAATGAACCTTTCATCTATTAGCATACGATTCATAATCGCCATATTAGAGACGAATGAAAATTATCACGACTTAAAACACAACGAGAGCAGGAACTTTAGTGTTTTCTACTCACGATTTTGTCGTCCACCTCTTCGTCTTTACCAATGTGAGTGAAGTCCATGAACAAGAAGCATTTAAAAATTTTCATCAGAACGAATCAAAAGTCATATTTGATATGTTCCATAGAAATAAACAAGCTAAAAAAATTTTCGCTTCAAAACCTTAGCAAACGTGAGAGGACCTTATATTACGGCAAAACTGTACCTTAAATTAAATTCAGTAGCGCTACAAATTTCCCCGTTAGGGAGGTGTGTTCATCGCTTGAAAAACTGGAAAACGCTGTCTCGATCTCTTCGATCAGAGAAAAAAAATTGAGCACAAGTGTTTGTACAAGTCTGGCCGTTTGTTTTTGCGAACCAAGAGCGAGCAGGGTGCTGCGAGGGGCCGTTACAATGACGTATTAAATTTTGATTCGTCGTCCGCCATTTTGAAAATCGAATGGCGGGAAGAAGGAATGGCTCCCACTGCGCATGCCCAGCCGTTTTTGAGCCCTGTCGGTCGACCCATTGTCTCAGCAAATGGGCATCCTACTGAAAAAATATCGGAATTCGTTAGTTTCCATCTTAATCCTTTGGACAGTCACTCCCATCTTATGTAAAGAATACCACCTCCACGTCCTCCCCAGCAATGCCATACTTGTTACCCTTAACTATTTGTCATCTCTATACACGAACATTCCTACTAACCAAGGAATCAACGCATGTAGTATAGCTCTTGGTCAACGAACTGATAAATCCGTCCCTACGGATTCTATCTGCGACCTTCTAAGGATGATTCTGACTATCAACAACTTTGTCTTCAACGACGAACATTTTATACAGCGACATGGCACGGCCATGGGGACTAGAATGGCACCTGCTTACACAAACCTGTTTATGGGGGAATTTGAGAGAAAAGCACTAAAGGGTTACGCTGATCAACCGTTTCTCTGGGTCGACAACTTCATTACATAGCTCAACAACATCCACCCTACTATCAAGTTCACTAGTGAACGATCTACAACTTCTATTCCTTTCCTGGACGTTAATATTCAACTCGAAAATGGAAAAATCGAAACCGATCTCTATTGCAAGGCTACAGACAAACATCAGTATTTACTCCACTCCTCAAGTCATACTTATCATACAAAAAAAGCCATCCCTTACAGCATAGCTCTCCGTTTACGCCGGATTTGCTCCAAAGACGAATTCTTCGAACATCGATCAGCAGAATTGCTCTCGTATTTAACAAAACGAGGCCATAAAGACCGTTTTGTGAAAGAACAAATCTTAAGAGCCAAACAGATACCCATAAGTGAGACATTACAGGAACATAATCAAACCCAGTCCCCTTCACGATCACTTATAACCCAGCACTACCTAATATTCAAGAAATACTTCACAAGAAACAGCCTATTCTCAACTCCACAGATCGCCTTCAAAAAATATTCAAAGATAAACCATTCATCGCTTACCGTCGTTCACCAAACCTTCGCGACCTTTTGGTTCGAGCAAAACTAAAGAACACTAACACGACACCAAAGCTCACCCCTGGCACTTTCCGCGGCAACTCCACTCATGGATGTCTCACCTGCCCTTACATTGACAATGCAAGAAGTTCGTACACTTTTAGCAACACCGGCGAAACAAGACAAATAAAACAACATATAACCTGTAATTCTTCTAATCTTACATATATGATCGAATGTAAAAAATGTAAAAACAGTATATAGGGGAAATCAAACGCACGATCCGTGAAGGGTTCACAGAACACAGACAAGCGACAAACAACGCGCATCACGTCAACTCTACAGCAGCAGTCCCTAAACACTTCAACTCACCAGGCCACTCTTTTGCGGACATGCGACTCATCCCTCTCGAACTACAACCCACCAACAATGCCTCCCGCCGTAAGGCACGCGAGGCTTTCTAATTTATAGAGGGAAAACGTTTTCTCCAGAAGGCATTAACAGGAAAAACGAACGCGCTGAACCTTTGATTATACACTTTTATATTTTTATTGTCTCACATTTACAAGTACGCTGTCTTCATGTTATGTTAATTAGCCAATCATTTTTTCCATGTATTTTTTTAAAACTTTTATTTAAGAAGCCGTTACTATGTTTTCCTTCAGTATAGCTCTGGCCCTGGGGAAGACTCGAAAAAAAATTTGGCCACCAATAAATCTGCCCTTTGCCGTAGTGCCAGCCTTGCATTCAGTTTTATATTTTCACGTTCAAGTGACGCCTGGTACGAGGTTTTTCTCGAGAGAGATCCGGCATAATTACCAGCAAATTTAATTCCTGCGTTGTGTGGACCTCTGCATTCAAACGTTTTTCTAGTTTTTTGACGTTGGTAACTCCAACTGGCCATTACTCATTAAGAAATAAAATAAGAACTTAAAACATATCAATTTACCGTTGAAAAATGTCATTTTTTTAACTGAAATAAAACGGGTGACTTAAACAAATCTATAGAGTTATTGCATCCAAGCAACGTAAAATACTCTATTCCGTGCACCACGTTATTTTCTCCGATTCTGATTGGTTTAAATTGATCACGTGGTGTGGTTGTGTTCATCATCTTTTATAACCTGCTCTTTTATCCTTCAACATATCTTTAACCTAAAATTCTTATTTTTAATTCCTTCAAAATTAATTTTTCTAATTTACCCTAAAATTGATAAAACTTTAAGCCATCCCTTTCACTATCTGACCTACTGAGGCTATTTTGGTTTGCCCACAAGCTGGAGGAGAAAAGTGCCTTTAAAAGTTTAGTAAACCTTTCATAACTCAGTTAAGCGTCCAACCAGACTCCTGACCTAATGAATTCCTAACGTGTTCCAAACTAAATGCGGACCAAATACCGGCATTCTTTTTTATTTTTATTATTGAGCTACCACTTCACATACAACACTAACTACTTACATTTTACATTACCACTACAACTACAACTAATACTACGTCTCAAGTACATATTTTTATACATTCCCATTCAGTTTGATATACTTAGCTCATGAAATTATTACACCTACTAATTAATTAACCTGAACTTACAAGAATAAAATTTAAATTATTTTTTTTTTGTCAAAAAAGGTTTCCATTTAGCCTGTCCTCAGCAGCTATTAGTTGTTCAATCTTAATTTTTCTTTCTTTGCTTTCTAGGTGGGTCAAAAACTCGCATATTTGAAGGGGACATGATGCTGTCTGAGGAGGAGATTCAAGCGGCCGAGAACGGAGAGGACCCTACAAAAGTTGGTAGCGCACGTGGACTGACAAACTCAAACTATCGCAAGTGGCCCGGAGGGATTGTTCCTTACACGTTGCGTGATGACGCAAGTACAGCGATATAACCTTATTACCAATAGGCCATTTTAGAGTTGTGTGTTTAGTAACCTGGCCTTGGATTGGAAGCGAGGCTGGGGGTGACCTTGTTTTGATACAGACCACTGCTTTTCATATGTAAATGCAAACTAGTTAGCATGAGAACAGCATGATCTACATATGAAAAGCAGTGAGGTTTGTATCAATACAAGGTCACCCCCAGCCTCGCTTCCAATTCAACGCCAGGTCACTAAGCACACAACTGTAAAATGGCCTATTGCAAATGGCGCCGGGCCAAATTCAAATGAGAAACCAGGAGAAAACGCGGGGAGCAGGGGAGATTAATACCAGTACCAGTAAAAAGGAGGCGAGCTTTTATACCTGAGAGTTTCAAACACAAGGGGAAAAACACAAACAAACACTGGCCTGGAGTTTTTTGACGAATGTTCGGCATACATTCCCTTCGTTACAAAGGTTAAAATAAATTCTTTAAGATATAAATTTGATTTCAACTTTTACCCCGCCCATTAGAAATTGCAATTATGTCGCCTATCGTTTTTGCTCTTCTTTTTTTTTCTTTTAAATCATATATTTACGCAATATTTTTAAGCCGGTGTAGAGCAGAGGCGAAACATTTCTACGCAATGTTATCAAATTCAAGCCTCCATACAGGCATACGTTTCGTAGCGGAGGGCAAACAACCAGTATTTTAGGGGTCAACTCGTTCATCAATCGGGACTTGTGTAGCTTCATAGCACACCTACAGGGAGACAAATACATAAGGCTTTACTTCAACGTAAATTCTACCGTCGGACTTTTCAAGAGACCTTTGGAATTCACTAACTAAAAGTTTCGGATTAGAAGCTCCGCCCGAAGAAACCTTTTTGAATTTTAACTTTTGGAACCGAGAACGAAGTAAAATTAAATTCGAAAGGACATGTTGTTCAAAACCTCTGAAATCCAATCAAGAACGAACCATTGAAGTTTTGGGACGGTCTTATTAATTCACTTCATAACTTAATCGTATTTTATCAGATTTTTATTTATTCCATTTTTGTCCAAGTACAAGTACATAAATTAGTTAAAATCACATGTTGTTTTTTCTTTCGCCGACAGATAGCATATTCAAGAGAGGAGCTATTTTTGGCGCCATGAAGGAAATTTCGGAAAAGACGTGCATCAAATTTGTTAAACGAACAACTCAGCGGGATTACATAGAGTTCACTGTCCAGAGCGGGTAAGGATGGAAAGAAGGGTTGGCCAGAATTACATATAAATTTTCCCTCAAATCGCGTCAAGTTAAGGACGGTGTCGTTTATCACAGTGTGGGAAAAGTAGATTTTAGCAAGGGCTAATGTTATCCAAAAAGAAAATTGGGGAAATATAAACAGACATTTTTTTCGAGACTAAGGCAATAATTCTAATCATGACTTAACAAAATATGCATTTTCTCTCAAATTGAAGATGAAATAATTTCTGAAAAATGTTTGTTTACCCTTAATTTATGTTTTGGATTCCAATAACTCTTGCTAAAATCTGCTTGTCTTTTGTTTTTAGGACCATCCCGAGGTGCACAGAACGTATGAGCAGTATAACAAAAGGTTTTAGTGCAGTGCAAGCGTAAAATGGCTATTGCGATACATCTCCAGTCTTGATTTTTAGAGATCGCACTTCTGTAGCCAGGGAACCACTTGACTGGCTCAGCTACATACATGTTTTGTCATTCCCGATTTTGCTGATTACTTTTTCTTTTTGTTTTCCTTCTTTCATTTAGCTGCTGGTCAATGGTCGGCAAAGTGGGAGGAAACAGCAGATTTCCCTTGGTTTTGGATGTGGGTACCATGGGATCGCCGTGCATGAGATCGGGCATGCTCTTGGTATGTGTTCAGTGTTTTTATTGTTAATTATGTTTTGATATTATGTTTTCACTGTTTGGCCGTCATTTGCAAGTCACTCATGTTTTTGACCCAATTTCCATACACAGCGCTATTTCAAGCTTGTATTGAGTCGCAACCGTGTTAATGACTGGGACTTCGATTCATACTTACTCAGGCGTAATATATGAACTTGGTTATCTCTCCCTACTTCCACAACCATCGATTTGTTTTTTCGATTTGTCTATTTTCGTGATAGCGTGTACATGTGTTATAACTGTATTCGCGGGCTGTCATTAACCAGTGAAACATAAAATAACATCCATCTCAGTTTTCGCATCAAGGCTCTCAAGCAAAGCTAAGCAAGCCTCGAGAGCTTTACACGTGAACGCTACGTCTCTTTGGAACGACAACCCTCTCTCATATCTCACTTCGGAGAAAACGGAGTTAAAATGAAAAAAAAAAAAAAAAAAAAAAAAAAAAGATGAGACTAAACCTATTCCTAGACCATGGAACCAAAGCTATCCATAGAACATTACTGTAGCGATTTCTTTATTGTGTTACAGGATTCTGGCATGAGCAAAGTCGACCAGACCGTGATAACTATGTGGATATTATATGGGATAACATAAAATCAGGTGATTTATTACACAATAAGCATGGTTTAACATATATTCCTTCAAATGCTTTTTTTTCCAAGGATCAAAAAAGGAAGAATGTTGAAGAATTAAGACATGTTTGCATATTTTGACCAGCGAAAATGAATGCTTTTATATTTACTTGTAAATTGCTCTTTTTATTATCGAGCAAGCTGAAGCTGCCAAAGTCATAACATTTTTTATCAGTAGCCCATAGGCTCCTGCTTTAGTTGGCTGTTTCAAACATTATCATTTATAAATCGACGGCAGTTTTCTATGGTATATTTGACAATTATTTCACGAGCGCGTGTTGGATATGAGGTGATAGATGGCCAACGATGAGCGAAGCACCTCGTTGGCTATAATCATCTCATATCCAACCAGCATGAGTGAAATAATTCTTTTATTAAAAACAATCTTGACAGTTGTTGGTAAATCCTGTTTTAAGTTGCAACTGTTCTAGACTGAGATTGCTTGAACGCTTATATTCTTTTCTATTATCTTTTATTATAACCAAGATCAAAAACATAACTTCAGGAAATACTCTACGGGATCAATCAACAGTCTTGGTGTTCCATACGACTATGGATCCATAATGCATTACGGGAAGCGGGACTTCGCCAAATGGCCATGGCAAACCACCATAAAAGCCAAGAATGGTGCGTCCATTGGTCAGCGGAAACATCTCAGCCCACTAGATGTTAAACAACTGAATCTGTTTTATGGATGCAACAAGAATTAATAAGAAATAATAAAGCGTGACATTACTGTTGTTGACGTCACTGTTGTTTTTGAAATCTGAGCATCTGACAGGAAACGAATTCATACCCTTCACCCATATGTTCCATTGCAAGCAACCTTGAAGAGACAGATTCATTGCAAGAAATTGCAAGCTTAGGTATCTTTCATGAATGATACAGGTCCTGGGTACTGGAATAAAAATACAATACAGAACATTTATTAAGCCGAGAACTAAAATAAATTATAGGAGAAAAAAATTACATGGCTTATGGAGGCATGACTGAGAGTATCAATTTCAACTTCGCGAGAGGCAAAGCACACGAGACAATTTGAAGGAAGGAGGTTAGGAAAGTCAAAAAATGTTGTATATCAGGGTCCTTATCCTGCATTTTGCTGAGCCAAATAAAATACCTTACGATTAAAAAAAGGGTGCACTTTTTTATTTCTGAAAGAATGAGGCTTCAAGCCTAATATTATGGCTGGGGTAAGGTTGATAGCCGCCAGAAGCAGGACGTCGCTTCGCAACCCCCTCCCCCCCCCTTCCAAAAAAAAAAGTAAATAAATGAATAAAAAAATAAAAACAAAAACAAAAATGGACTAGGTTTTCCACCATATTGCAAAAGGTGTAAATATTAACTTATTTGAGGCACCTTTTTGAGCTAGAAGAGGAGGGATTTTACTAGCTGAAGTTAAGAAAAGGGTATGGGGCTGTTATTTAGGTATTAAAGGGTAAAAAAATATCGAACAGAGCCACCAAGAAAAGATAGATTTTACACTGAACGTGTGTGAAAGAGGTAACATTTTGTACAGAAGGTACATGAAAGGGTTGCCTTTTCTGTCAAAAGTGATATATCAGAGGGTAAGGGTTTGGGGTCCGGAGCGAAGCCTGCTCGTAGAAAAAAATTATTGAGTACCTTCCCCCCCTCCCCCCCCCCCCGGGGCCTTGGTGCTACTTTAACACACAAACCTCGCAAGGTATCAGTGGTAATAAATGATCTACTACATTCTTCACAACACTATTCACTTTGATTCAGGGTGATTCAAACCAAACAAAAATTCCTGAATTCGATAGAGAATAATAACACCGTAATGCAGCAAATATATAATTAAAGTAAACTGAGTCACAGACTGAAATCCGAGAGGCCAACCAAAAGAAGTATTTTCGTCGTTAACTTTACCCAAGCTACGGTTCCTTGCTTTGTCTTGCGTAAATTGTAATAGGAACACTCACGTATTTATTCAAAAAAGCGGATGCGCCGGCGCTGTAACATGCGATAAGGCTTCATTTTCCTTTACCCTAGTAAACCATCAGTTCATTGGAAACGCGAAACGAAGAACTTCTAAGCCCAATTGAACGAGCGAACAATAAGAGGCACTGAACGCTGTTGAAATTGGGCTTGATCGCACATTAGTGGCGCTCTTTCATTTATCTTAGAATGTTTGGAGTTTTTATTTTATTTTAGCTGAGCATGAACCACGGGGCTTTGAAGGCGATGCTTAAGTGTCGTTTCGTGTGTGGTGCTAATTCAGGGAAAGTGGGGTAGGGGCACTTACTTGGCAGTGAAGCTTAAAAGGGGAAAGGGAAGCAGTATAAGCGCGTACATTGCATACTTCGAATATCAGAAGCCTTTTTGAAAAAGATTAGCAGATGAGCGACAACAACAGAAACCAAGTGGAAGGAACAACTGCAAACATCAATCGATGGATCATTTAAGGACGGTGCCTACTCAATAACACCGGAAGTATTTTTGTTTTGTTTATCACTATGTGGGCAAAACAGACCTTAGCAAGGGCTATTGAAATCGAAAAAGAAAATTTTTAAAGATTATTAAGAAACAGTTATTCTAAAAAACAGTAATATACAAAGCAGTGTATGCTGGCGTTTTTGTTTTCCCAAATTTAAGTTTTATTTTCCCTGAGAAATGCATGGTTACCCCAAATTTTCTTTCTGAATGGCAAGGGCATATGTTAAGTCCCGCTTTCTCCGCAAATGTTTGAACCGCACAAAAATATCCCTGTATTAGTAGGCCCCCCACCCATAAGAAACCCGAGCATCTCGGGAAAAACATCTGTTTTAATTTGCAGGAAGTATGCGTAGTAACAAGAGTAAGCACCATCTTTAAGCTTTTATCCTTTGACAATTCCAACCGACATAGTTTATTCAGTTCTTCGTTGGCTGAATCTCTGTCCCATTTTATCAGGTTTCTAGTTAGACGAAACTGCCGAATTGCCAGCTCCTCCCCGGTCTTGGCAAGGCATCTGATAAAAAGAAGAATGTTTTCAGGCAAGCCCCTCAATTATATACTTTTTAATTAATGTGAGCAATACGCGTACGGGTTATTGCCGTTCAGCAGAAAGAATGCATTCTTATATTACAGAAACGATCCCATCAATGTTCTCAGTGACACGAAACGAGGGATAATTTCTCTTACTACTGGACCAACCCCTGTTTCCCCAATAAAGTTTGGGATATAGGGAATGTTAATACACAGGAGGAGAAACAGAATTCCCCATCCATCACCCTGTTTATTTACGAATAAGAAGCCTCTTAAAATGCGTATTAGAGTTTCTCTAATTATTGTAAGTCCGTTATATCAATCTATTAATTTAAGCTGACCTTTACTTTCCAAAATCAAATGTCACGTCATCTCCAATCAGCACGAAAGGCGCCCAGTCGTCTTACTTCTGAAAAACCGTTACCTCTCATCCACTTCATTGTCTGGTGAAGAGATTCACTGGCACTTTCACCACGAACAAGGTGCTCGTAGAAACGTCTCGTGAACTGCTTTGTTGCCAGGTCCTCTATGGCCCACAGAGCAGCCAACACGGAACGTGCACCGGAACCTAAGAAGGCGCGAGCGATTCCAACAACTCCCTGGCTCACTTCAGACAGGAGAATTCCCCATTCATCACCCTGTTTATTGACGAATAATAAGCCTTTTAAGAACACTTTTCTGTAAAAATCAAACAAAGTGGGAAATGAAAATTCTTGACCCCCACTCAAATTTGGCACGCAAAGAGATCTTCAATGGGATGCTCCAAAACGCCCCTTATTAAGGTCCTTACTTCATTGTTGCCATGGTAACATCAGTTGTTTGTTGGCCCCACTCAGAGGGTGCTGTGAAAAGTGCCAAATATAAGACTCCATTACGGTCTGTTAATACACCACAACTTAAGACTAATACTAAAGTTAAAATATTTTTTCGACTTTGCAAAAATATATGTGGCTTTTGGTTTTAGTCATTTTGTAATTAAATTAAACGGTCAATGAAGTAGACAGTGTTTCAGCCATTTAATGATTTTAGTTGATTGCAAAACAGGCAACGTATTTTCTTGATTTTCTCTAAAAGTACATAAGTTCAAGAAATGAATCTATATTGCTAGTTCCTAAATCTGTAAAACGTTCTGCGGGGCCGACTTATTTTATTCCCGGGGCAAATAAGAAAAAGAGGCTATAGAATAGATTTCCACTCATTTCCATCAAGCATTTTGACATGATCACGTCGATTCGCAAGTAGACCGTTAAAAAACTGAAACGGCCTTGAATTTAAGAAAATATCACGTACAGATTAAATTTCTGATAAATGTTATTTTTTAAACAACTTCCAGCAAATTAAAGCTTACTTTACGGTATTGTCCAATTCTCCACGCTTTGACATAAGTTGAAAGCGTCGTTGCGTACTGCAAATCATTCCAACTGTACCAAGTTCCAGATTTCTGAACCTTTTCTTGCAGATCGCAAGTCTATCCATCGCCAGTGGTATTCCGTGCTCTCATTTCATACCATTAATGAACAGCTTTTGGGATTCCGAAGGGAGACAGCATGGGCCTTCATTTACGGTGATTTCCCTTTGACATTTACACTGTAATTCGCCATCGTCCACAATCACTCGCTTTAGTAGAAAGAAAATTTAGAGTTTTACCTAGCATTGCACCAACGCAAGCAATTCACTGCAGATTATGGGCCAAAATTGGCCGCAAACCACTCTTTCCGATCTGGAATCAGCTCATCGCTCCTTGGGAACCTATAGGTCTTCAGAAGTTAGCGGTCAGCGGCGTTGACTAAAGTAATTTGCCCTTCGTATTATTTTGACCTCAAGTCCATTACTGAAACTCCCATTAGTCAGAAGATCACGCTTAACGTGCAATTTATTTTTCCAAACCCTTTTCACTGCTAGAAAGGTGACAACTCTCATAAATCACGAGAGACGTGGTTTAATTACTGAGGTTATAAATTATCATCCCAGTGCAATAAAACTGTCGATTAGTGCCTCTGGCCAGAGACAGAGTAGGCCTGTATAGATTGAAACTTGAAAAATGTTAGGCTAATGTTTTTCAAGTTCTCGCTTTTTTGTTTCCAAAATGCGTTAGAACAGATCAGGAGTTCATATTCCTTTCGAGAATTGAACTGATTTCTTTTCTCTCGTCATTCCAGAATTATTTGTCAGCTGATTGAAAGTCTTCAACAAAAAAATATAAAAAACCCCATGATTCTTCCCCTTCCCATAGTTTCATCTTTTTGGATTCTTTAGCTGAAAATTTAAATTGCAGAAAATTTTAAGGACTGGATTTTTTCCCCCCTAATATGCAAGCTGTTGTTGACTTTCCAAAAATACGCTTTTTTCCGCCCTTTTAAGTCGTGTTTGTTTGAAGCGAGATGAAAGCACATGCGAGTGTGAAGCGGGAGACAATAAAAAATAAACCAAAATAACGCCTGTATGCATAGCATTGTTCCGGCCCCCATACGCATCCCCAAATCCCCAACAATCACACGGGCTTAGATTATGTGATCGATACAATGGCATTGCTACAGATAATTTTTTTTTTAATCTCCTCCGATATCTTTAATTTGCATTACTTTATTTTCACTGAGCTTATTCAGTTCGTAACGCCCTTTCTTTAGTTTATCCAGTGCTAACGGCGAACGCCGGCGAGGAACAACAGCATCAAACTCGATCCTCTTGAAGACACAGAGAGAAAGCTGGTAAATTACCAGTAAGGCTTTTTTCCAAGCCCGGTTGGAAGTATCCTAGTACATCTTTCAACAAAAATTAAAGCAAACGAATGAATGTATTTTTTTGCTTATTTTATTTTAGTTACAATTTGGCACGTTTGGAAATACGCTATGGACACGCTGACGCGACTGCCATTTTGTGTTGTATGTATGTAAACTATGTAAATTGTATGTAAATCTTTATTTACACACGAAAAATCATCAGTTAAGGTTAAGTTAAAAACTAAAACTAATTACAACTGCTTTACGAGATTGCCGTGTGGGAATCCGATATATCAGCTACCTTCTTGATATTTCGCTTGAAATGCCCAACGGATGAAGCATTTTTTTAAGCTTTTGTGGCGTCAGACTGTCACAATCACATGACATAACGTAGCCACTCCGGCGACTGGGTAACTTCCTTCACATTTGAACTCTAAAACAGCTTGAGCAAAGTTATGCATACGGACGTCATTTTTTTCGCCGCGCTCCGCATTCGCCTTGCACTTGCGGATGCGCCTCGAGCTCACTTCTCGCACCAGAAAAGTTTAGAAATCAACACTTATTCTGCAGGGTAAACAAAACAAAAGATATCGTATCAGTTTGTTTGGTTGTGTTCAAAAAGCAAAGCAAACATTTTTTTGTTGGCATGTGGACAAATATGACAAGCTAGATCGATTGACACGTCAAATAAAGTTATTACTGTTGCAACAGCTGCTTTCAGCTTTGGCTTTCACAGGAATTCACTTACTCAAAGAAATACCGCAACAAAAGAGATGGACGGCTGTTGTAGACTCCCGTTCCCTGAAAGATTTGTACAACTGCATACGTACGTGTTTTGGTTGCCTTAAAGTTGAGGAATGCTAACATTCATACAAAGCATGTTAGTCCAACTAAACAGATGAAGTAAATAAACAAAAAGCTGCTGTTTTCTAACAGTATAAAACTAGATTCTCTTTTCCATGCTAGCCGGGTTGCACTGTCCTATCCCACACGTTGAAGTCCACCTCCTTAATTTGCTTGAAAAAGTTTGATAAAAATGCGCTCGTTTAGCATTTTACTCTTAGTTGCCTCGACGTTTGCCTTTCCCTTGGAAGATGGAGATCGTCAGAAACGAGGTAATTTGTCTTTTTTAAAGCCAATTTCTTCTCCAGATATTGTAGCAAATGAACAGTTGACCCTTTCACTACTATTACGCAATACTTGAATATTTATTCACGGTTACTTTTCTACGTTCCAATAAAAATCAAGCATCAGCCACTCTCAGCTTATTCACCTATACCATCTAAAATTATAAGTTTAGACTGAATACATTTTTCAAGGGATTTCCCCTTGACCGTTCACATTCTTACAACCTACCACTTACTCTAATGGGTTTTAATTATAACATTTATATATACCTAAATTTTTTTGAAAACGAGCCCGTTCAAATCATACTTGCTTGAGTGTGGGGTGCGAATGTCTTTTTGCCGTTCAAAACTCTCCAAAGTGGCCGATAAAAAAAAAAAAAAACGTAATAATAAATAAATAAGGTTGTGAAGTCTTTTTTTCCCTCTTCTCTCTCTTCTTTCTCCACCTTTCTTCTCTCTTTTAAGCCATTCTAAAACTTCTCGGGCAAAACAATCCGTATTTCGGTGCTGCTTCACGAAAAGTGCTCGAGTTTTCACCGGCCACCTTTTCAATAAAAGTTCGGTTAAATATACATACAACAAGATCCTATTTATATCATGTTCATCAATCATTAGATACTGTTTAGCAGAGTAAACCAAAATGGGGAAAACATAATACATGTCAGTGACTTGCAGGATATCTCTTAAGCGGGAAGTAGGTAGAAGAGGAAAATTGTTCTTGATAATAACCGTCTTTGAGATGATAAAATGAACAAAACAGACAGGATTACGTTCTTAACCATCTACCTTATCAGTTAATCAGTTCTCTCGTCTCCTGAGAGTCGTGATAGAATTTGCTATAATAAAATGTTTATTCCAGTAACGTATTTCTGATTGGAAATATTTCATCTGCTGCGACTTTTTGTTTGGTTTTGCCACTGTATATATGACGATTTCGTTACTTCCACGTCGATATCACCGATATCTGACGTTGGTAGCTCCAATTGGTCATTACACATTAAGAAATGATATAAAAACTTAAAATATATCAATTTACCGTTGAAAAGTTTTATTTCTCTAACTGACATAAATCGGGTAACTCAAACAAATCTATAGCGTTATTGTATCAAAGTGACGTAAATTACTCTTTTACATGCTCCACTTTATTTCCTCCCAGTCTGATTGATTTAAATTGATCACGTGGTGTGGTTGTGTTCATCATCTTTTATAACCTGCTCTTGTTTTCTTCTACAAATCTTTAATTCTAAATCTTCATTTAAATTACCTCACAATATTAATCTTTCTCATATTCCCTAAAACTTATGAAACTTTAAGCCGTCTCTCTCACTATGGCGCCTATTGAGCTTGTTAGGCGTTTTTAGTTTGCTTGAAAGCTCGAAGAGAAAATTGCCTGTAAAAGTTTAGTAAAACCTTTCAAAACTCAGTTCATATGGCTCCTTGCTGTTAGCAATTACTTAATACCGGCATCCTTTGCTCTCTAGGTGGGTCAAAAACTCGCATATTTGAGGGAGACATGATGCTGTCTGAGGAGGAGATTCAAGCGGCTGAGAACGGAGAGGACCCTACAAAAGTTGGTAGCGCACGAAAACTGACAAACTCAAACTATCGCAAGTGGCCTGGAGGGATTGTTCCTTACACATTGCGTGATGACGCAGGTATGACGAAAAATCCTTATCATGAATTGTAAGATGGCGCCAGGCTAAATTGAAATGGGAAACCGTAGCGAAATCAGTACTAGCGCCAACAAGAAAAAGGGAATATTTCTACCATATTTGTAACAAACAAACAAACAAACAAAAAAAGAAATTAAGAAAGAAAAGAAGAGAGAAGCATAGCACTGACTGTCCAAGTGCTTTCTTTATTTTTTTTCTTTATATTTTTTATTTTTAACGAATGTTTTGAATACGGTTGATGAACTCGTCATAAAGGTTAAAAAATAAATTGTTAAGATATAAATTACAATTTCAACTTCTGTCCAAATGAAGACAGTGTCCAGCCTATTTTTGTTCGTCGAGAAATTGCAATTATGTCGCCAACGATTTTGGCTGTTTTTTTTTTTGTTTTCTTTTCAATCTGATCTATTTATGCAATATTTTTAAGCCGGTTTGAACGGAGCCATCACATTTCCACATTGTTATCAAATTTAAACCTCCATACAGGCATTCATTTTGTAGCGTAGGAAAAACAACCAGTATTTTAGGGGTTAACTCGTTTATCAATTGGGACTTGTGCAGTGTTAGTTACATAAATTGTAGTTAAAATCACATGTTGTTCTTTCTTTTTTGACAGATAGCGTATTCAAGAGAGGAGCTATTTTTAGCGCCATGAAGGAAATTTCAGAGAAGACGTGCATCAAGTTTGTCAAACGAACAACTCAACGGGATTACATAGAGTTCACTGTCCAGAGCGGGTAAGGATGGAAACAAGGGTAGACCAAAATGACACAGAAATTTCCCCTCAATTCGTGTCAAGTTAAGGACGGTGTCTCCTAGTACAGAGATATTTTTGCATCGTTTATTACAATGTGAGAAAAGCAGGTTTTAGCAGGGGCTAAAGGAGTCCAAAAAGAAAATTGGGGCAACCAAACATTTTCAGTTCAGAGACCAAGTAACGAGAATTTTAAAAAGGCTTAAAAGAACTTCACTATATAGATTTTTCGTGAACTTAGAGGTGAACTGGTTGCCCTTATAATTTTCGTTTTGGATTCCGATTACTCTTCTTAAAATCAATTATTCCCTTAAATTAAAGTATTTGTATTGTATTTGTATTGCTAGGCACCCGGTCGTCCTTAAGAAACCCTTATTTCACATAACCATCCCGAGCTGCACAGTAGTAGTATTCGCAGTAGTAACAAAAGAACAAATGGGGGTTTTTGTTTAACGTAAACACAAATGCCCTATTGTAAGACATCTTAGCTTCAGTCTTGATACTCAAAGAACGCACCCCTGCGGCCAGAGGACTACTTGATTGGCTACCAAACAATAAAACAGCTAATAAAACAATATATATAGCCACATAAATGTTTTATCATTCTCTATCAGTTTGCCGATTACTTTTTCTTTTCATTCGCCTTCTTTCATTTAGTTGCTGGTCAAAGGTCGGTAAAGTTGGGGGAAAGCAGCAGATTTCCCTTGGTTCTGGATGTGGGTTCCACGGGATCGCCGTACACGAGATCGGACATGCTCTTGGTATTTGTTCAGAAATTTTATTGTTTACTGCGTGTTTTTTATGTTTCCATTTTTTGGCCGTCAAGTCAGCCATGTTTTTGTCCCAATTTCCATGCACAACGCTATTTCAAGCTTGAATTAATTCAGTAGCAACTGCGTTTTTTAGTGGTTGTGTTAATGACTGGGACTTCGATTCATACCAACTGGTGTAATAAGTGAACTCGTTATCTTTCGGTACCTCCACGCAACCATCGATTTTTTTTTCAGTTTGTTTATACCTTTTTCGTGATAACATGTGCTATAATTGTATCCGCGGGGTGTCATTAACCAGTGAAACATAAAACAACATCGATCTCAGTTTTCGCATCAAAGCTCTGAACCAAGCCTCGAGAGTTTAGATGTAAACGCTAGGTGTCTTTGGAACGGAAGCCTCTCAATCCCAACCCCTCTGGTAGCTCACTACAATAAACAGAGTGATAGTGAAAAATAAGAGGGAACTAAACCTATTTACAGCCGGACCATGGAACCAAAGCTATTCGTAGAACATTACCAAAGCGATTCTTTAATTTTTGTCTTACAGGCTTCTGGCATGAACAAAGTCGACCAGACCGTGATAATTATGTGGAAATTATATGGGATAACATAAAATCAGGTGATTTGTTATACATTAAGCATGGTTTAACATATTTTTTCCTTCAAATACCTTTTTTCAAAGATCAACGTTGAAGAATTAAGACATGTTTGCATATTTTGACCAGCGAAAATGAATGCTTTTATATTTACTTGTGAGTTGGTCATTTTGACCAGTGAAAATGAATGCTTTTATATTTACTTGTAAGTTGGTCTGTTTATTATCGACCAAGCTGAAGCTGTCAAAGTCATAACAATATTTATCAGGAGCCCATAACCTGCTTTAGTGGCTGATTCAAACATTATCATTAATAAACCGACGGCAGTTTTCTATGGTCTATAATCTCATAGACCATAAAATGTTCCCATGGGTGGTGCCTACTAATACTGGGATATAATTGCGCTGTTTAAAACTATGCGGAGAAAGCAGAACTTAGCAAGAGCTTTTGGTATCCAAAAGGCAATTAGGAGTAGTCATGCATTTTTCGGAGACAATAAAGCATCAATTTCATAAAAAAAAATGCCATACATTGCTTTGTATTTTAGCACTTTTTTAGAATTATTGTTTCTTAGTTATCTTTAGAAAATGCGTGGTTACCCCCAATTTTCTTTTTGGATTTCAATAGCCCTTGCGAAGATCTGATTTTCGCGCATAGTCATAAATCGCGCAAAAATACTTCTTTATTAGTAGGCACCGTCCTTAAGTGGCAACTGTTCCAGGCCGAGATTGTTTGAATGCTAACATTTTTTGTATTTTCTTTTATAATAACTAAGATCAAAAACACAACTTCAGGAAATACTCCACGGGAACAATCAACAGTCTTGGTGTTCCATACGACTATGGATCCATAATGCACTACGGGAAGCGGGACTTCGCCAATTGGCCATGGCAAACCACCATAAAAGTCAAGAATGGCGCGTCCATTGGTCAACGTAAACATCTCAGCCCACTAGATGTTAAACAACTGAATCTGTACTATGGATGCAAAAAGAATTAATAAGAAATAATAAAGCTTGCATTACTGTTGTCACAGAATCGTATCATTGTTGTTGAAATCTGAACATCTGACAGAATGAATATTGACTAATTATATACCCTGAAATGAACAACTGTTAGTCACGCAAAACAAACACTAACCAGAAATATTTACCCAGTGATTATTATTGTATTTCTAAAAGAGTTCGGTTCAGAAATGTGTCTATCGGTCTGACGGCTTTATGTTCAGTTTCGATTGAAATCCGTGAATATTAGGGAAATCGCGGAGCTCTGTACGGCACGCAGCGTAGAGTGCCCACAAATTTTATTCCATACATTAGTAGATTGGTTTTAGTGCTTTTAAGTTAAAATAGAGTTGACCCTAAGCCAGGTCCCACTTTTGTGAAAATAGGCTTTAAGTACATGAAAAAGTGTGTCACGTTTAATGCATTCTAAAGTTAAGGAGGTATTTTGAAAAAATTGTAACTCAGTCAAAATTTCACAGAAAACAAAAGTTAAACATTTAAATTGTTATTGACAAGTGGAACTTTTGTGTGTAAAATATTAAAGCTGTTTGAGCAAGGAATGCAGGTTCCCCCCCCCCCCCCCTAATAATTTTGCAATCCAATAATTTTGCAATATGTTGGGTAAAAGGTCGGGGGTTGCGAAGCAAATTCAACTCATGATTTTCAGAAAAAAGCTCATCCTACACATTGCCATGCTTATACGCTAAGTTTAAGTGTAAAAAAGAGTAGGGCATGGAGTTCCCGGTTTGCTTGTTTGGTCTTTGTGTGCGGAATAGTTGGGGGTTAGCTTGCAAGGAACTGCGAAATTTCTGTTTCTTTCCCCCGTCACGCTTAGTGACGAATTTGACTAAATCAAAAGACGCAACGAGGCACTGCAAAATATTGTCAGACACAGTAAATAACACAAATAAAATTGTAAAGCTAGTCAAGTTCTCGCCAAAACGCGAAAACTTGCTTGGCCAAATTAAGTCAAATATAGAAATGGATGAAGAAGAAGGCATTTCAGCATCCGGCTTGACTAAATTCTGTGCAACAAGGTGGACTGTGAGAGCAACCTGTTTCCAAAGAGTCATCGACAATTAGGACGCATTGTTAAAGCTATGGAATGATTGCCTTGAAACGAGACTAGAATCA
Source organism: Pavona decussata (assembly GCF_977016875.1). Taxonomy (NCBI): domain Eukaryota; kingdom Metazoa; phylum Cnidaria; class Anthozoa; order Scleractinia; family Agariciidae; genus Pavona; species Pavona decussata. The sequence continues at coordinate 193,267 of NW_028145513.1, read as the reverse complement.
GATGATTGTGGTAGAATAATTGGATGCCTGAAGCACAGATGAAAAAGTTTGACTTTCTCTTTGGTTTAAACTTGAGTCAGAGGATCAGTTTCTCCTATACAGATAATCTATCGGAGAACTTACAGAAAGCCGGCATGTCAGCCACCAGTGGACAAAACCATGCCAAGCTGACGAAGGATGCACTCAAGAAGATCAGAAATGATGACTGTTTTGCTACTTTTTATCAAACAGTGCTTCGCAAAAAACAGCTTCATGTTTCTATTACGGAGCCTGAGGTACCAAGAAACAAGAGAGCTCCTGAAAGATTTGAGGTTGGAAATGGAACGCCTTTCTTTCCTGTGACTCCTGAGCAAGTACATCGAAGAATCTACTTTGAAGGACTAGATCAGTAATAGTCTCGTCCATTGAAGAACGTTTTGATCAGCCTAGTTTCAAAGCAGATTCCAATATGGAGTCTCTTCTGATAGGCGTTTTGAGCTCGCAAGACGTATCCTCACAAATGGACTACATGACAGAAAATTATACTAACGATGTAAAACTGGATATCTTTTGTCCCAACTCGAAATTTTGAAAGGGTTGATCAATAATGCGCAGATTGATTGCTTTGCCGAAGTTTTGAACTGAAGCGGTTAAGAGTCTTTAACTGATCACGAGAGACAGATCATAACTGAGGTTATTGTTGTTTGTAAACTCCTGTTGGTAAATCTTGCCACTGGTGCTACAGATGAGCGGTCATTTTCCATAGCAAGAAGAGTGAAAACGTGGTTGCGTGCTCACTTGAAACAGCAACGTTTTAATAATGTAGCTTTAATGCATACCCACAAGGCAAGAACAGATAAGATTCGGCTTCTAGATGTAGCGAATGAATTTGTCCAGCGAAATTAAAACCGTTGTCACAACTTTGGTAAATTTACTGATTTAGATTTGTCAACGTGCTAAAAAGTAATTATTGGGATTTTCCTTGTGTTTGATGTTTTGCTATTTTAGTTCAAATTTGGTGTTAATAACCCTGATAAATAATAAAATAATTCACTGTGTCTGCTATATTGGGGTGTATTTTTAGCATTCTAGAAGCATTTATTTTAAAACATTTTCCAGCGGAGCATGTCCCCGGACCCCCTAGAGATTCTTACGTTTCGGGGTTAGGGATTCTTACGTTTAAGGGTTAGTTTTCCTACGTTTGGGGGTTAGTAATTCTAACTTTACGGGCTTAACTTTCTTCCGTTTGGGGGTTAGTTTTCTAACGTTTGGGGGTTAGGGATTCTTACGTTTGGGGGTTAGTTTTCTTACGTGTAGGGGTTAGGGATGCTTACGTTTGGGGGTTAGTTTTTTACGTTTGGGGCTTAGCTTTTTTTACGTTTGGGGGTTAGGGATTCTTACGTTTGTGTGTTTGGTATTTTTACCTTTTGGGGTTAATGAATCTTACGTTTGGGGTTTAACTTTTCTTTCGTTTGGGGATTAGGGATTCTTACGTTTAGGGTTTAGGGATTCTTATGTTGGGGGGGGGGGGGTAAGGGATTCTTACGTTTGGGGGTTCGTTTTCTTACGTTTGGGGGCTATGTATTCTTACGTTTAGTGGATAGTTTTCTTACGCTTGGGGGTTAGGGATTTTTACGTTTAGGCGTTAGTTTTCTTACGTTTGTGGGTTGATAATTCTTACATTTGGGGTCAGTGGTTCTTACGTTTGAAGGTTAGTTTTCTTACGTTTAGGGGTTAACAATTCTTACATTTGGGGTTAGGGATTCTTACGTTTGGGGGTTAGTTTTTTTACGTTTGGGGGTTAGTAATTCTTACGTTTGGGGGTTAGGGATTCTTACGTTTGGGGGCTAGTTTTCTTACGTGTAGGGGTTAGGGATGCTTACGTTTGGGGGTTAGTTTTTTACGTTTAGGGGTTAGTTTTCTTACGTTTGGGGGTTAGGGATTCTCACTTTTGGGGTTAGTTTTCTTACGTTTAGGGGTTAGGGATTCTTACGCTTGGGGGTAAGTAATTCTTACGTTTGGGGCTTAGTTTTTTTTTACATTTGGGGGTTAGGGATTCTTACATTTGGGTGTTTGGTATTTTTACCTTTTGGGGTTAATGAATCTTACGTTTGGGGGTTAGTTTTCTTACGTTTAGGGTTTAGGGATTCTTACGTTTGGGGGTAAGGGATTCTTATGTTTGGGGGTAGTTTTCTTACGTTTGAGGGTTAGGGATTCTTAAGTTTGGGGGTTGGTACTTCTTGCGTTTGGGGGTTAATTTTCTTATGTTTGTGGGTTAGTACTTCTTACATTTTGGGGTTAGTTTTCTTTCTTTGGGGATTAGGGATGCTTACGTTTGGGGGTTAGTTTTTTACGTTTAGGGGTTAGTTTTCTTACGTTTGGGGGTTAGGGATTCTCACTTTTGGGGTTAGTTTTCTTACGTTTAGGGGTTAGGGATTCTTACGCTTGGGGGTAAGTAATTCTTACGTTTGGGGCTTAGTTTTTTTTTACATTTGGGGGTTAGGGATTCTTACATTTGGGTGTTTGGTATTTTTACCTTTTGGGGTTAATGAATCTTACGTTTGGGGGTTAGTTTTCTTACGTTTAGGGTTTAGGGATTCTTACGTTTGGGGGTAAGGGATTCTTATGTTTGGGGGTAGTTTTCTTACGTTTGAGGGTTAGGGATTCTTAAGTTTGGGGGTTGGTACTTCTTGCGTTTGGGGGTTAATTTTCTTATGTTTGTGGGTTAGTACTTCTTACATTTTGGGGTTAGTTTTCTTACTTTGGGGATTAGGGATTCTTACGTTTGGGGGTTAAGGATTCTTAAGTTTAGGGGTTAGTTTTCTTAGGTTGGAAGCTAGGGATTGTTACGTTTAGAGGTTAGTTTTCTTACGTTTGGGGGTTAGTGATTCTTACATTTGGGGGTTAGGGATTCTTACGTTTGGGGGTTACGGAATCTTACGTTTAGGGGTTAATTTATTAACGTTTTGGGGTTAGGGATTGTTACGTTTAGGTGTTTGGTATTTTTACCTTTTGGGGTTAGTTTTCTTATGTTTGGGGGTTAGGGATTCTTAAGTTTGGGGGTTTGTTTTCTTGCGTGTGTGGGTTACGGATTCTTACGTTTTGGGATTAGTTTTCTTACGTTTGGGAGTTAGTTTTTTTACGTTTGGGGTTAGGTATTCTTACGTTTGTAGGTTAGTTTTCTTACGTTTGGGGGTTAGTGATTTTTACGTTTGGGGGTTGACGTTTTCTTACGTTTGGGGGCTATGTATTCTTACGTTTAGTGGATAGTTTTCTTACGCTTGGGGGTTAGGGATTTTTACGTTTAGGCGTTAGTTTTCTTACGTTTGTGGCTTGATGATTCTTACATTTGGGGCTAGGGGTTCTTACGTTTGGGGGTTAATTTTCTTACGTTTGGGGGTTTGTGATTCTTACGTTTGTGGATTTCTTGGGGGTTAAGTATATTTTCGTTTAGGGGTTAGTTTTCTTTTGTTTTGGGGTTATGGATTCTTTTGTTTGGGGGCTTATGGATTCTTTCGATTGGGGGTTAGTTTTCTTACGTTTGAGGTTTAGGGATTCTTAAGAACGGATGTCTGTAAATATCAACCAGAGGTGTGCAATAGCGAAAAATTCAAAATTCTCAAAAAAATTCACAACATAGCCCATGGTAAACTATTGCAAGAAATACAGGTTTTACTTCGATCCGATAATTATTTTTGATGTGAGGCTATGATCTTGAATTCACCGCTCCTGAACCGGGTTTTCGGTGTGTGACACCACATGTTGCGAAGACCTTGTTTTAAAAATCAAACCAGTTTTGTTCCAAACGAAAAACATCCAGTCTGATAAAGTACATAATTATGGACATCATGAATGGTATGTTACTCATCTGAAGTGAAAATTAAATATTTAGGAGATTTTTCAATATTTACAATTTTTTGAGCGATTTCTCGTGATGCCAAATTGACAAATTTGCGAGGCTAAAATCATCAACTGGTACATGGCGTTGAGGATAAAGATTTACACCACGTGAAAGAGTTTCATTTCTTCTTATAAAATCCGCTTTCAAAACTATGGGCAACCGAGAACGAAATTTTTGAGGCTGCGAATTACAAGTAGTACTTTAGTGAAATTTGAGCTTTTCTGTCACGGCATTCCGATGCTAAAACTCAGATAAACACAACATGAAAACGTTTCAAACAACAATTGTTTGTTGGTACTTGCTATAGGTTTTGGCCCACTTTCATAATATTACTTTCCATGGTTTTTAATCATTTCGGGCAGGCACAAAAGATTGTTGCAGTTTTATTAGACCCCGAGTTCAAAAGCGTATAAAGGTCACAAAGGTCAGTTTAGGTAGTCAACGTTTTGAATTCGGACCAGAATGTTTTGCACTGAATCTTACTTTAGAACAAATGAAACAATAGCTACAAGTGCTACGTAATTCATACCTTTTTAGCGAGCTTTCTGTACATTGTAGAAATCATCACATCAATCAGGAACGATATATGCATTTTGCCGCGAGATTGCGTTACAGTTTGCGCAGACCACTTGCCCCCAGGGGGAGGGGGACTCTTATATCAAATTGACGGGTTGCTCGTCATAAATTTTGACAAGTACCACTAAAAGGTACCAGAATTTGTTTTGTAGCCGTGGTCTGTATAATTTTCCCACTAAGTGGTACCAATTACAAAATGAATACGCTAAGTGACAGTTAACTGATATTTATAATAACTTTCTCTTATATGTTTTCGCTCAATACCCTAAAACTGACTAAAAGGTACCGCCATACCTTTGACAGGTACCAAACCACGAATTTTAACCCCCGAAAGCTACGATCACCCCCGTCAATTTTTATATAAAGGTTCACCCCCCGGGTACCCTGCGAGCAGAGGCCCTTCGACTTGTCTAGGAAGATCAAAGGGCCTCTGCTCGAATGGTACCCCCCGGGCGCATGCCAAGGGTAATTTTTCACTGCCCCATCGATGCAAACTGTAACTGCGATTTACTTGTGAGCTGTATTTTTTGTCACTAAACTTTCCAAACGTGCAGTTAGCCCACGTTGGTATTCAGATCGCCTGCGTTTGTTTATTTTGCTCTGCAATTCAACTTTAATGCTCGATCGTTATGGTTTCACGGCGTTCAAACAAATTGAGCCGAAATGGTATCGTGTGATTATGCTTCGATTGTTGGAGGACAATGCGAACAAAGTGTTGGAAATCCAGCGAATACCCAATGTATTCCAATCAGAGATTGTGGCACAGACATTCGGAACTATCTAAGGGCCACGGGGTCTGCTGACTGAACACTGAAAACTGAGGCGGAGCTTCTCGTAGGCAGAGCAGGTATCGAATTACTGTAACGCAAAACTCCTGACCTTAAATAAGAATTACCTTTAATAACGCTTGCAATTTGATTCTAAATTACTGGTTATTACATCCACACACATTTACGATTTTTAGTGATTTTTTTAAAGTTATTTGGTTCTGTGCTTTGTCACTGTTACAGTTTCCCGACGTAAAGAATGGGGAGCTTATGCGCCGATCAAATCGAAACTTCAACATCTCCCCCGGGCATTTGACTACTTTCTGTGCCCGGGGGTGGGGAATTTGACTGGTAAGTCCTTCCCAGGGGTGGGGAATTTGACCTTGCCTGGGTGGGGTGGGGAAAATTGAACCTGAAGTGTCAGGTTTCAAATCGCTTTTTTTGGGCGCCGAAGTCGCTAACAGCTATAAACACGTGTTTGGACGGGATGTAGCTTTTGTGGAGATTGGCTTACAAAAAAAGGTCTTCAAAGGTGAGAGTGCTTAAATATTAATTATTTTTACAGATTGTATATAAACGATGTAGATTTTTTATAAAGTGAGTCAAGCTGCGGCTTTGTCCTGCAGTGAATAGTGAAAGAAATAAACACTGTCGAATGAAAAACCGTTTTGGCTTAAATTGCAGAATATCTTGCCACTTGAACAACATTCTACGTAGCTGGCTAAATAATTAAGATGTATTTCTATTTCTTTAAACGATGTAGATTTTTTTATGCAATGAGTCAAGCTGCGCCTTTGTTCCGCATTTATGTCTGCAGAGGTTTTTAGAATAGCCATAAAACAGCAGTGAGCAGTGAAAGAAAAAAAAAACACTGTCGAATGAAAAACCGCCGCTTTGGCTTAAACTCATTTTAAATATGTTATTACGTATTTCTCGTTAAACAACCTTTGCCGTGTTTCGGGTTTAGAGCAGCTTACACTTGCTGATTGACATTGTCCGACTTAATAAATTCAATTTCCAACCATTTTTTAATAGTTTCAATGTTGAAGTTGTCAGTGGTTTTTGTAGTAACTCATGACAGGAGCCGACAACGATTGTTCTTTAGGAGGGGCATTTGACAGACAAATCCGACGGTAAGGTAGGGCATTTGAACACCATTTTGGCCCGAGGGGCGGGAATTTGAACGATCCAATCTTCAAAAGTTCAAATGCCCGGGGTTTGCCCGGGGGGGGGGGGGATGTTGAAGTTTCGAGTTGATCGGCGCATTAGTGGGGAGGCGGCAGGGTAAGAGCGAGGAGGGAGACGGGGTTGCGTCACCACTGTCGTTTCTATTTTCCCCAATTTTTTTCCTGCAGTACGACTCACGTCTGCTACAGTCGACCACAGTACATTGTCAGCAGGAATAAGGGAGGAGCGTAGGGGGAGCAATTTTTGTCAGAAAGAGGGTCAGGGTTTCACAGCCTGGACGGCACAGCTACGCTCTTTTAGCTGTAAAGCCAGTTCTACAAAGTGACATAACTAACTGGCTAAACTTCAGGGCGAAATTTCCCTTGATATCTTCAAAATCGATGACAGCCATCTAATCAGGTCTATTTTCTCAAGACATCGAGATGTTTATGGCATCAGACGGTGCTGCCAAAAACGATTCTGCGCCGGTCCCACCAAGTTCAGCAGCTAATCATTTCAAGCAAACGAAGGGAGATCGGAGCATCACATTTGTGCAATCTAGACTTATCCACAAGGTGACCACGATATTAGTGCCTGTCGGTTTTCGCAAGTACTCTAAAAATTCAGAGCATAGCACCATATATTCAGGCAACATGATCTTGTTGGATCGTGTTCTTACTTTGACCCATTAGGGCCAAAGAAACCATATTTTGTCTGCTCAAATCCATTACTGATGGATGACTATTTTTTATCGTATGAAAACTATCATACAACAGACAATTTTTGTGAACAATAAATTGAAAATTGGGTCTTATCCAGATGAACTAGATAGTCACATTCTTTTAACTCTCTTTGAGTAGCATTCATGGACGCCCCTCGGGGACGGGAGCGATGAGAGGCGGCTGTATTCGCAGGCTACGTTAGACTGAAATTTGAAAAACTTTATCAAAAATCAAAACAACTGCGCGAGTGTAGACGCAAACAGATAAAATTGTGATAACCCAAAACCGTAATCTCAGTTTGAACTGATTATATAATTAATTGTCTTTCGGGTATAGCTGGACGAAACATCGCTTTCTATCCCGTGGACAAGGGCGTACGTAAGTGCAAGGTCAGCGGTCTACCGGTGAAATGTATGTAACACAATCTTTGTGACCAAATATAAAACGGCCTAAAGTGTTACGATGTTTCCTATAGATGTCCCATATTTCTTAAACATCCAGTGTGGCCACTCAAAGGTATGAATTATATAGCACTCTTAGCTATTTGCTCCATTTTTTTCAAAGTAAGATTGAATGAAAGAAGTCCTGGTTTCATTTTATTCCATATTTACTAGTGTTGCGACCGGTTGACAACGTAAACTGACCCGTGTACGGCTTTTGAACTCCGCTAAAATCTTTTGACACTGCCCCTAAAAGATAGAAAACCAAGGGAAATAGTCTTATAAGCATAGGTCATGCACAGGCAGTGCCCTATAGCAAGAATTAATAAACTATTGTTGTTTGAAACGTTTTCATGTTGTGTTTATCTGAGTTTTAGCAACGGAATGCCGTGACAGAAAAGCTTAAATTTCACTAAAGTACTACTTGTAATTCGCGGCCTCAAAAATTTCGTTCTGTGTTGCCCATAGTTTTGAAAGCGGATTTTATAAGAAGAAATGAAACTCTTTCACGTGGTGTAAATCTTTATTCTCAACGCCATGTACCAGTTGATGATTTTAGCCTCGCAAATTTGTCAATTTGGCATCACGAGAAATCGCTCAAAAAATTGTAAATATTGAAAAATCTCCTAAATATTTAATTTTCACTTCAGATGAGTAACATACCATTCATGATGTCCATAATTATGTACTTTATCAGACTGGATGTTTTTCGTTT
>NW_028145513.1:82500-180000 GCF_977016875.1 Pavona decussata | reverse complement strand
GGGTTAGATTTCTTACGTTTGGGGATTACAAATCCTTACGTTCGTGGGTTAGATTTCTTACGTTTAAAGGTTATAAATTCTTACGTTTGGGGGTTACAAATCCTTACCTTCGGGGATTAGATTTCTTACGTTTGGAGTTACAAATCCTTACGTTTGGGATTTAGATTTCTTACGTTTCGGGGTTATAAATCTTTACGTTCGGGGGTGAGATTTCTTACGTTTGTGGGTTACAAATCGTTACGTTTGGGGGTTAGATTTCTTACATTTGGGGCTTAGAAATCCTTCCGTTTGCGAGTTAGAAATCCTTACGTTTTGGGGTTAGATTTTTTACCTTTGGGCGTTACAAATCCCTAAGTTTGTTGGTTATATTTCTTGCGTCTGGGGGTTACAAATCCTTACTTTTCGGGTTAGATTTCTTAAGTTTACGGGTTACAAATCCATAGGTTTGGGGTTTAGATTTCAAATGTTTAAGGATTACAAATCCTAACGTTTGGGGGTTAGGTTTCTTACGTTTGGGAGTTACAATTCCTTACGTTTAGGTGTTAGATTTCTTATGTTTGGGGCTAACAAATCCTAATACGTTTGGGGGTTTCATTTCTTACGTTGTGGCGTTACAAATCCTTACGTTTAGGGGTTAGATTTTTTTACGTTTGGGGGACACAAATCGTTACGTTCGAGGGTTAGATTTCTTACGTTTGGGAGTTACAAATCCTTACGTTTGGGAGTTAGATTTCTTACGTTTGTGGGTTACAAATCCTTAAGTTATTTTGGTTTGATTTCTTACGTTTTGGGGGTTACAAATCTTCACGTTCCGGTTTTTGTTCTTTTACGTTTTGGGGGTTACTAATCCTTACACTCGGGAGTTAGATTTCTTACGTTTAGGGGTTACAAATCCTTACCTTCAGGGGTTCGATTTTTCTACGTTTTTGGGGTTACAATTTCTTACCTTTAAAGGTGGGATTTTTTACGTTTGAAAGTTACAAAGTCTTACGTTTGGGGGTAACAAATTGTCACATTTTTGGGTTTGATTTCTTATGTTCCGGCTGTTACAACTCCTTACCGGTTTGGGGTTAGATTTCTTACGTTTGCGGGTTACAAATCCTTACATTCGGTTGTTAGATTTCTTACGTTTGGCGGATACAAATCCTTACGTTTGGGGGTTAGATTTCTTAAGTTTAGGGGATGCAAATCCTTAAGTTTCGGGGTTAGATTTCTTATGTTTGGGGGTTAGAAATCCTTACGTTTAAGGGTTTGCTTACTTATGTTTGGGGTTAAAAAATCGTTACGTTCGGGGTTTAGATTTCTTACGTTTGCGGGTTACACATCATTACGTTCGAAGGTTAGATTTCTTACGTTTGGGTCTTACAAATCCTCACGTTTGCGAGTTACAAATGCTTACGTTTGGGGGTTAGATTTCTTACGGTTAAGGGTTACAAATCCTTACGTTCGGGGGTTAGATTTCTTACGTTTGGGGGTTAGAATTTTTACGTTTGGAGGTTACAAATCCTTACGTTTGGGGGTTAGATTTCTTAAGTTTAGGGGATGCAAATCCTTAAGTTTCAGGGTTAGATTTCTTATGTTTGGGGGTTAGAAATCCTTACGCTTAAGGGTTTGCTTACTTATGTTTGGGGTTAAGAAATCGTTACGTTCGGGGTTTAGATTTCTTACGTTTGCGGGTTACACATCATTACGTTCGAAGGTTAGATTTCTTACGTTTGGGTCTTACAAATCCTCACGTTTGCGAGTTACAAATGCTTACGTTTGGGGGTTAGATTTCTTACGGTTAAGGGTTACAAATCCTTACGTTCGGGGGTTAGATTTCTTACGTTTGGGGGTTAGAATTTTTACGTTTGGAGGTTACAAATCCTTACGTTTGGGGATTAGATTTCTTACGCTTGGGGGTTACAAATCCTTACGTTCGGGGGTTAGATTTCTTACGTTTAGGGGTTACAAATCATTACGTTTGGGAGTTAGATTTGTTACGTTTGTGGGTTACAAATCCTTAAGTTTTTTTGGTTTGATTTCTTACGTTTTTGGGGTTACAAATCTTTACGTTCGGGTTTTTGTTCTTTTACGTTTTGGGGGTTACAAATCCTTACCTTCAGGGGTTTGATTTTTTTACGTTTTGGGGGTTACAAATCCTTACCTTTAAAGGTGAGATTTTTTACGTTTGAGGATAACAAAGTCTTACGTTTGGGGGTTGCAAATTGTCACATTTTTGAGTTTGATTTCTTACGTTTCGGCGATTACAACTCCTTACGTTTGGGGTTAGATTTCTGACGTTTGGGGGTTACAAGACCTTACATTCGGTCGTTAGATTTCTAACGTTTGGCGGATACAAATCCTTACGTTTGGGCGTTAGATTTCTTAAGTTTGGGGGATACAAATCCTTAAGTTTCGGGGTTAGATTTCTTATGTTTGGGGGTTAGAAATCCTTAAGTTCCGGGGTTAGATTTTTCATGTTCGAGGGTTAGATTTCTTACGTTTGAGGGTTACAAATCCTTACGTTTGGGGGTTAAAGTTCTTACGTTTTTGGTTACAAATCCCTACGTTTGGGGGTTACAAATCCTTACTTTTGGAAGTTTGATTTCTTACGTTTTGGCGATTACAAATCCTTACGTTCGGGGGTTAGATTTCCCACGTTTGGGGGTTACAAATCCTTACATTTTGGGGTTAGATTTCTTACGTGTGGGGAATACAAATCCTTATGTTCTGGGGTTAGATTTCTTACGTTTGGGGGTTACAAATCCTTAAGTTTAGAGGTTAGGGGTTAGACTTCTTACGTTTGGGGGCTACAAATTCCTTACGTTCGGGGGTTAGATTTTTTTACGTTATTTGGTTACAAATCCTTACGTTTGAGGGTTTGCTTACTTAATTTTGGGGTTTAAAAATCGTTACGTTCGGGGAATAGATTTCTTACGTTTGGGGGTTACAAATCATTACGTTCGAAGGTTAGATTTCTTACGTTTGGGTCTTACAAATCCTTACGTTTGCGAGTTAGAAATCCTTACGTTTGGGCGTTAGATTTCCTACGTTTGGAGGTTACAAATCATTACGTTTGAAGATTAGATTTCTTACGTTTGGATCGTACAAATCCTCACGTTTGCGAGTTACAAATGCTTACGTTTGGGGGTTACATTTCTTATGTTTAAGGGTTACAAATCCTTACGTTTGGTGTTTAGATTTCTTACGTTTAAAGATTACAAATTCTTACGTTTGGGGTTAGACTTTTTTACGTTTGGAAATTACAAATCCTTACGTTTGGGGGTTAGATTTCTTACGCTTGGGGGTTACAAATCCTTACGTCCGGGGGTTAGATTTCTTACTTTTGGGGGTTACAAATCCTTACGTTCGGGGGTTAGATTTCTTACGTTTGGGGGTTAGAATTTTTTACGTTTGGAAGTTACAAATCCTTACGTTTGGGGGTTAGATTTCTTACGCTTGGGGGTTACAAATCCTTACGTTCGGGGGTTAGATTTTTTACGTCTGGGGGTTACAAAGCGTTACGTTTAGGGGTTACAAAGCCTTACGTTCGGGAGTTAGATTTCTTATGTTTGGCGGTTAGATTCCTTACGTTTGGGGGTTACAAATCCTTACGTTCGGGGGTTAGATTTCTTACGTTTGGGGGTTAGATTTTTTATGTTCGTGGGTTAGTTTTCTTACGTTTGGGGGTTACAAATCCTTACGTTTTGGGTTTAGATTTTTTACGTTTGCGGGTTACAAATCCTTACGTTTTGGGGTTAGATTTTTTACGTTTGGGGGATACAAATCCTTACGTGTTTGGCTTAGATATCTGACGCTTGGGGGTTTAATCCCTTCCTGGTGTGATTTCTAGAAAATCCCCCAAAATTGAGAGATAAGTGGATTCCTTTCGGGTCTCAAATTGGAGAAAGTAGCCAAATCGAGCCACTTGTTCCCTCTTTTTGGACTCTAATTTGCGAAAATAGGCAATAATTGGGAAATAAGTAATTTTTTTCTAGTTTTTAAAATTCGTGAATATAGCCCGAAATCGGTCGAGACGTTCACTGCTGTTTGGTTTCAATTTCGTTAGAATAGGTAAAAGTCAAGACATAAGGTCATTTCTTTCTGGACTAAAATCCGTGAAAATGAGCAAAAGTCGTGAAAATGGCCAAAATGAAGCCGTAATATCATTTCTTGTTGGCCTCAAGTTCGTGAAAATAGCCTAAAAGAGAGCAATAATTCCATTGCTTTCTGGTCTCCAACTCGTGAAAATAGTCAAAAATCGTGCAATAAGTTCAATGCTTTTTGGTCTCGAATTCGTGAAATGGAAATATTTCTTTTGGAAACTGAGAACTGTTGCGAGGAAACAAAAATGGTTTCTAAATCCTTAGCAAACAGTTGAATATCTAAACAAGAACGTTCCTATTGTTCAGCGGTTCCAACATATTTCAAAATCTATTGTGTTTTGTGCACTGTCAAGGCCAAAAATGATAACAAAAACATACAACAAACAAACTTGTTTGGCTTCATAACCACTCCCCTTTATTAACTTTGGTTCTAACTAGGACTGTGACAAAAATGTATATAAACCAGTGGGGAAAACTGTTTGTTGATATTAAGGCTTAAAGTAAATACTGATAGGCCTTACGTTGCAGTACGAGAGTTTTCCATTGTTATTTGTATAGGAAAGGGAAAAGAACCTCCTGAGGAGATCTTAAAACGGAACTACCACGGAGAGTTTACTATATTTTAATGAAAGAGACTCAAACATTTAACGTAGAACTTTTTCTCAGACATAAAAATTTATTTGTATGAGATTTGTCCAATGAAAAACAAAAGGAAGGGGAAGAACTTGAAAAAAAAAGGCCAATTTTTTCAAGTTGTAATCGATTTCCATTCAAGCCATCCGCAGCAAAAGAACAAATGCTAGCTTAGGTATCTATACTCGTAGGATAATTAATAACAAAACTGAAACATTATTTTAATTAATATTTCCATCGATGCAGGTTTGTATTTTCGCTGTTCAAACGCACAATAAAAATAAGTGACACTGCCCCTTTCAGTAGCGTTTATACTCGTCTGAACTCCAGCGGCCCAAGACTTTGATAAGCCAGTTACAAACCACCTGGTGTCGCTGCAGTGGTGGCCGCACCAATGCAGAATCTGTGTGTTACTGCACCTAGGTTCTTACTGATGCGACTGTTATGCGGGTGTCTACTGTAACCGGGTCAGTACACTTTGATGGAACAGTTTAACGGGAGATAGACCGCATCCGTTATAGTATACTAACCATGGACTAAGCTCAATTCTACAATAGCAAGGATGTCGTCTTCCTCACATCACACAGTTAAACTGTTCAAAGTGACTGACGCAGTTAGAGTAAACACTCGCATATATTAAAGAACGTAATTTTTTTGTCGCTGCACCAAGCAAAATTAGACGGATTTGTATGGAGCATAATGAAGTGCCAATATTTCACCCCCAAATTACAATAAGATGCTGATTTTTTTGTAACAAGGCATTTCTTTATGCTCTTTTAGAATAAACTCAACAAATCCAATAATTTCAGAAATTTAGTTTTTATGGCAGTGCACCTTTAATCAATGCCATAATTTCAAAAAATTCAAATATTTGTGACACCCTTCAGTACCGCTACGTATAGCCTATTGTCAAGTCTAACAATAGAATATTTTAGGAAGCATTTCCTCAGGACATATCTTAACTTATCTTTACTAGTTCTAATCCTACAGAAATAAACAGAAAGGAGTTGAAATTAAAAAAAAAATGGCACTGTTGCAGAAAGGAATGTCTAGTAAAGAAACAAAATTAATACTTTATCAGATGACTAAAGATCATAGGCAAAACAAAGACGTGGAGAATTTATCTATATGTTGTGAAATTTACCATTTCTAAATCTGGCGTCGTGATCAGTTATTCAGCTGGGTCCTCAAAGCTTTCCTTTGTAAACGAAGGCATAAGTTCCGTGGCTAATATCAAACACCAAAAAGTATACGTGTAATTTGGGTCAATTGTAACACTTTTTTCTTTGTGTCCTTTTCTTCTGCAGTTGGTTCAACATTGACATGAAAGGCAGCAAAACCCTAGGTTTTTTACGTATTCTGATTGGCTCAAACCTGTACAGTTGGATCAATATTCACAGAACTGACATGAGCTGTGTAAAGTTAACGTTACTGTTGCCCAGAAGAGAGAATTTTTGTGCCGATATCAAGGAACGAAGAGTTGATTAAACCGAAAGACTAAAGGTTAACACACAGTCAAGACAGTCAAGCACGCGAGCTAGAGACGTTTTCCGGCGAGTTCACATTCCAGTGGATTCAAGATGTTGTCTTTGATTGTTATTCTCCTCGTTTCCTACTCTCTGGGAATTCCGGTAGTGAAGGAAGAACGAGATAAACGAGGTAACTACAGAATTTCATGACCACTGAATGAAAACAGAACTAATTTTAAAATGTTCAGTGCGATCACCAAGTGATGTACCTTTGATTGGCTGCTTCTTTGTCAATTTGAGACTGCGCCTTTCCTTCTCGATCTGCAGTTTTAATTAGAGTAATACCGTATAATTTTTGTTGAAGATATCCACGTTTTGAAATTCACCTTGCTAGGAGAAGCACAAATTCAAGCGGCTGAACATAGTCTTGATCCAACAAATCTTGGGGGAAAACGTGGATTAAAGCGCAACGCACAGTGGCCTAGAGGAGTAGTACCCTACACAATACATGAAAGCGCAAGTAATCAATCTCTTTAAACACACTCTTAATATTTAACTTTCAAACTGCTAATTATAAGGACCGGTTGAGTTGCAGACTTGTTGCCTCTGTGCTGAGAGGCATATACAGGCTCCTTGTTTACACACTTTAACACCCAGATCCATCTCGTAAGTTCACACTTACACCTAGACTAACTTATTTGTTTAAAATTTAGTGTTAAGTCTTTTTTTGCAGGTTAATTCGCATAGTTATTTCATGTACATCGCGTAATAAGTGACTAATATAAACATGCGCTCACGCTGGGTAGATCTTTTTACTGATCGAAAATGGAGATATAATAGGGAAAATGACCTAATAATCCTACAGTATCATAATGTTTTTAATTGCCACAAATTTACGACGAGGATACGTCGCTATCACGGTCCGGACCATGTAAATCGCCGACCGAAACTACAAAGAAATGTATGGAAATAACTACGGCTATTACGGAACTGGGGACACGTCATCTTTATTGCTTCTACTCTTGTTACAACGGACATCGTGGACACATTGAACGACAAATTTAAATTCTTCCCCCCAACGATCAGAATAATCTAAATATGTTAATTACTCAATACGCCCAAGATGTTCCTTCTCAGTCGTCAAAGAAAGTCTCAATGGGTTTAGCCGTTAGCCGTAAATTAAACTCGGACGTAAAAATTGAAAAGTTTAAACCGTTAGCGATAACATAAGTTCACCATAAAAAAATTTGTACCCAATATTTGCCAATTTCAAGGTGCCTAGATCTGACACTTTAGTCTCCTACGCAGCCGTCTTTAGGCTAGTCGAGCTTTGCGTGACGAGCCTAAGAACGGCTGCGTAGGAGACTAAGATCTCTTAAGACCGGTTACTTTTCCTGTTTCGTGGTTGATGCGGCTACGACGAGTACACAATCTGCCCTGGTGTGATCTGTTATTGAAACCAAAAGTTTGGAGTCTTACTTGGCCTGCTTTTTGTAGGACGAGTTGCAGTATTTTGTTTCAACTATATTTAGATTTCTCCAATTCTTTCATCCAGTTGTGTGAATCGAGCAGTATAAAGGTATATTATTATTTAATAAATTTGTAACTTTTCTCTTAACCGAAATGGAAAAAAAATTAACCGTTAGTCGTAAAAAAGCCAAACATTTAGCCGTTAACCGTAACTGAGCCACTGCCCCATTGAGAGGGTCTTCAAAGTGCTTCCGCTGCACTGTATCTACATAATTTTGTCATTTCAATGTTCTTGACGTCGAATTTGCGCCTTCCAATAGATTCTGCAGTTCATATCCGTTATTCTTTGGCTCATACCCGTATAGTAACATTTTACAACTTGAAATTGGGTCAGTTTTCATCCACCCGCTATTATGGGAACCAATTGACGGTCCGGGGGCTGTCGACTATAAAGAGAGTCGTCTATACAATGTACTTGTAGTTGAATCACGTTGGCATATCGAAAACATAAATTAGAAAACCTGTCAAGGACTTTGCAGTTTCTTCGTGACTGAAAATGTTTAGAGATACGAAATATTGGCTAATTGTTACCTTCATACATTCACAAGCGATGCACCGATAAATTGATGTAATCGTCCTGGCCGAGTTACGGAAATATTTTTTAAAAGGACTTATCAAGGATAGTAAAATTAAGAAAAAAGACAACAGTTTTAATTTGTAAAGGCATATTTCGACAGCTCTTCGAAAAACTACAAACTTGATTTTACAATATTAAAGTACATAAAAATGATGAAATAATGAAAAACTGTTACATTTCTTTTCTCATTAGCATTTCTGTGTTCTGATTATAAATTCAAATTTGTATTTTTAATTTTTTTTTTCAGGTTTAAGCGATTAAACCTGAAGAACAGCGTAAAAATCAAAAATTGTTTTTCTTCAACCTGCTGATATCCAGACCTTTTAATCCTAAAATTATAGTTAGGATTTCATAGCGATAAAATTCAGTTAACCATGCAGTGTATAATTTCCTTTACGTATTACTGAAGAAACCATCTTCTCTTTAGAAAATAAATTTCTAAACTGGCTTGGAATAAAGGGGCCCACAGAGAGAACAAATGACAGTGCTATCAAAGAGTGGGAGGAGAAAACGTGCATCAAATAAATTCGTACGCAGGACCAATCAGAATAACTACGTGGAGTTTTTCGACGGTGACGGGTGAGATGTACTAATAATGGGTGTTGTTACCATTGTTCAGGATTCATAATTTTTCATGACATACTATGTTTCTTGGCTATTTTTTTCTTTTTTAACTAACTGAGCTATTAAGGTTATCCAACGTCAACTGAAAAGCCTCGTCTCGGAATTAAATGTATACTTAAACCGGCGAAATTCATTAGACGATAATGTCAGCTAGAAACTGATTCGGTTATTAGATGTATTTAAGGGACCATTAAAGTATCTCGTTGCTAAGCTGCACGGTTGCTACCCAAGTGCAATTTCACTTCCGGTCAGCCAAAATGTTTCCGCGCGCTTTTTTCGGCGCCGGCCCGGCGTCGCCGATTCAAGTCGCCGGTACCTTTTTTTTCACTTCGTTGCAACAAACACAAGAAAAAATTTTCGTTTACATTTTTATTGATTAATTTTCTGCTTTACGGTTACAACATGTGAGTCGTGCCTTTAATTTTGAAACTTGAGTGTTTTGCTTGAAAATTTCATCCTCGTACGGACGTAAGCAGAAAGCCGCAGCGATGGCTGCATGTCGATGGGGAAATCTCGAAAAGGTGACAGTACAAGATTTCCAGTGTCAGGCTGGGAATCGAAATCTCAAAGATACATTACTTTGTATTATACTGTTTTTTTAGAATAATTGTTGCTTAATTATCTCAAAAAACGCGTGATTACCCCCAATTTTCCTTTTGGGTTTCAATGGCCCTTGCTAAGATCTGCTTTTCCCGCATAGTCATAAACTTCCCAAAAATACTTCGGTCTTAAATATTAACACATGACAAAGGCGGTCCCTAACTTCCTCCAACCGATATTTCGTCTTTTGTACTCTCCTTTACAGGATTCTGGCACGAGCAGAGTCGTCCTGACCGCGATGACTATGTGGAAATTGTTTGGGGAAACATCAAAGAAGGTGAGAATGATACATTATTCAGCAAGTGACATGGGCATACTCAGAAAAAAAAATCGGAGTGCTCCTATTTCCCTAGTTCATGTGCTCTACCAGTGAGCTACAGGAGACTCGTTGGAGCTAAGGCCATTAAACTACATTAATCCTGCATGGTGCTAGGATTTGAATGTCAATGCGTGGTATATGGGCAATGGAATAAATGTGATCTGATTAGCTTAAAGCACTTTTCCAAACTCCTGACACACCTGACACACAATACAGGTATCGATAGGATAGTTTACGATTTCTTTCTTCATTAAGAACTTGATTAATGTATAACTGAATTCGTTCATTTGAATACTTAGTGGTCTTTCTTTTGGGCAACATCAAAATGAATGCATGTTAAAACGAATTTTCGATTGCAGTCAAAAGTTTGATAGCGTGAGACATGCAATCTTTCCTAGTTTCAAAGAACGCTTTACGGTTAATTCACCGCTTTTATTCACTAAATAATCTTACCATATCTTGGGCCTTTTAGTCTTAGATATTGGTTGTGGTGTTAAGTTCAAGAACAATGGATAAATAAATAAAGCTCTAGGTAATGCTTTTTTACTGGCTATTTTTAGTCAATCTAGAAATGAAACATGGAAAGCTAGCAAATTTTCTATCTTTTGACCAACAACTTCCAGTCGAAAATATGTACACCGTGTCACAAGGGGCCACTTAATAAGTTAGCTTGTTTTAAAATATCAAACAATAAGCTACATAGAATATTAGTTAATCACTCTTTGCATTTTTTTATATCTTCAGAAAACAAGCACAATTTCAATAAATACGGTCATGGTTTCATCGATAACTTGGGTGTTCCGTACGACCATGGATCCATAATGCACTACGGGAAGCGGGACTTCGCCAAATGGTCATGGCAGACCACCATAAAGACCAAGAATGGCGCATCTATTGGTCAGCGGGATCATCTCAGTAGTCTGGACAATAAACAAATGAATCTTTATTACAACTGCAACTCTAAGTAATGGTAATGTGTCTTTCAATGTTAAAAATTAATATAGAGAGACTCAAAATAAAGGAGTTGTACAAGTATGAGTCGGTGATTTGCGATGCCAATCATAGTATATAAGAGCGACTATCCACTTTGAGCCTCATATTCAAATTTTGTCAAAAAATAGATTTCTTTAACAACTTTTCCATCAACTTTTCTTGGAAAGTAGGTAACAAATATGAAATACGAATGGAGACATTTATTTTTTGTTATTTTGTGATTGGAACTTTTCGCACCCAGGGATGTGCTCGAAACCCACTGGGGAGATCGTGAATTTTGCAAGACTTGCAGCTGTTAGTTCTGGAGAAAACAGATTATCCAAAACCTCCTTATTCGCTAGTTATAAGCAATGGCCCAGTTTACGTTTATAGTACCTTTTATTACTCCCGTATGCAGACAGGGTTTCTAATTGGTTTCTAATTCCAAATTCTAAATCACAGGCAGCCCAAATTACAAAATCATTATTTCCGTAAGAAAAGTCGTACTGGCTTTGCCTCGAAAGATTTTTCAAAACAGTTATTTGGAATTCACATTGAAGGGATGTACGTTCAGTCAATAAGTCAATTTTCTTGTAATTTCGGACCAATATTAAGCTACAAGAAATAGCTTAGCAAACTCAAACACTATGTTAGAAAAAATATGAGTTCTCCTGGGGGGGGGGGGGTGGGGGTGGGGGGAACCTGCCCTCCCCCCCCCCCCTCTCACCTATATGTACGGCCCTGAGCTGACGACAACTGGTTGTTAAAGGGGCACTGTCATGGTGATTCCGCTGAGTTTTGGTCAAAACTACTCAAATATTTTACAAGATATTTTTTCTCTAACATGAAAAACACTCAGGGATTTCTCCTGGGAAGAACAAACTGTCTTCAGTTTTTTGGTGATTTGCGAATTGGTGAAAAACTAGTAAAACTTCAGACCAAGTTTTTCAAGTTGCAATCTATTTCAATCCTGACCATCCACAGCCAAACATAGTAAATACTAGTTCAGTTCTGTTCGTTTGCAAGTTTCTTGGGATATTTACTAATTTCAGCCGATGCGAAATGCAAGTTTCTTCGGATATTTAATTATTTCAGGACTGGATTTGCGAGATTGTACCGATAATTACTAATTCGAAAAATATGTTCCCCATTTTTTTTTTTCGCCATTTACTTTTTGCAGCAATGTCTTACGATATTAACTAATTCCAGCAATGTGTTTGCCAATTTCGTACATTATTTATTAATTCCGGTAATTGGTTCCCTAGTTTCTCAGCACATTTACTAATTCCTGCAACGGGGTCTCAATTTTCTTACCGTATTCACTAATTCCTACCATGAGTTCGTCAGTTTCTTACGATATATATACGCAATAGGTTTGCCAGATTCTTACGATATTTCGGATTGGTCGTCAGTAAAGTCCGGGGTATCCTAAGGAACAATTCTTGGCTCTATTTTGTTTATCATCTATATAAACGACATCTCGACAGATTTGACATCCACTGTACATGTCAAGATTTATGCAGACGACACTAAAATCTAGCGCACAATTGGTTCACCGGATGTTGATATCCCTGCTCTGCAGTGTGACCTAGATCGATTAGGCGTATGGGCAAATAAATGGCGGATGAACTTTAATCCGGATAAATGCGAGGTGATGCGATAGACCAAACCTATTTATTCGCCGGGAGGGCAATTTAGATCGGTAGAGAACACCAAGGACCTCGGGGTAACCATCTCTTCTGACCTGTCCTGGGGCAAGCATGTGTTTGCAACGGTGAATAAGGCAAATACTGAGTATTGGGTATCATAAAGCGGTCCATAAGTTAATTTGAAACAAATAACCGGGATGTGTTTTCGCAGCTCTACAAGTCACTGGTCCGGCCTATACTTGAGTACGCGGCTCCTGTTTGGAGCCCCGGCACTTGATTAAGGATATTGTGGCGCTGGAAAAGGTTCAAGGACGAGCTTCGCGACTTGCTTTAAGGCAGAAACGTGGCGAAATGAGTTATGAACATCGCTTAGCTTACTGAAATGGCAAACATTAGAGAAGCGAAGAGAATTTCTATCTCTGGTTCAATGTTATAAGATAGTTTTTGGCATTGATCACCTCTCTTTTGCAGATTTCTTTGAGTTTGCCAAAAGTACTTGTACAAGAGCTAACCACGACTATAAACTTTACTTGAGAAGAGCGGTTTGTAATTGCTACAAATACTCTTTCTTTATTCGCATTGTAAGTAAATGGAATGACTTGCCAGGATATGTCGCACATGCAAAATCATTAGAGACATTTAGCACCAGGGTTTTTGCGTTAACGGAAAACCAGAAACGGCAGTTTCAGGTTAGGCGTTTGGCGTTTGACGTTTATGGCTTCTACCGCTTTAGCTACACCATAGTTACACCAATCACTTGAAGTGGCCGCCATACTAAATTTGCGAACAGCGGTAGCGCTCTTTTTCATACAGCAACATAAAGCTCCATGTTCGCTCTTTCGCGTTATAGTCTGGGAGCATATGTATTCCCGTGGGCTATTTGTGAAGAAAGCAAGCCACTAGGCTAGTTGTGTTCAGGGGACCTAAAATAACAAGAAAAGTGATGTTGCCACCTTTGCAACTCACACGGAGGAGTTTTAAGGGGTGTTTTAAGAAATGACGTTAAACCCCCAGCATGGAAACGAGGCTATTGATAAAACTGTATCATACCTTCAATAAACACGGCTCAAATCTCCGCAAATTATTAGAATGTATTAAGTATGCGATAACATACGATCTAACGTATTGTTTTCGGTCACGTGATCGCTTTAACATGAAAACGAGAGGTTCCGAGTAGTTGATCTAAAGTCGATAATGCCGGCAAAATCGAGAAAACTTTTAACAAAATACGTCCATTGTTGCAAGGGTAAAAAACAAAACTTCTCTTATTAAGCGAGGTAATTGAGGAATATCACGCATTTTTCCTGTTTTTATAATAAACGTCTTCGCATTAGAGCTCGGAAAAACCACAGGCAACCCATCCTAGAAAAGCACAATTTTTGGTTCCTATAAAAATAATAACTACAAAAATTCGAAGAACTTGGGGTTTTTTTAAGATTTTTTTTATTTTATGTGAATACTCACACTTGATGCAAGATATAATAAAGTCTTGTGTTTTAACGTTGTACAATGGCTACACATTCGGAGCTTCAGCTATTACTGGAGATAAGGCATTACCATGGGTATTTATCATTGGGAGTGGAATGTAAGTTCACTAGCAATGTTATTCAAATTCGCTATCCAAATTATCATCAGAATCAGTCACCACCGACGTCTTCGGGCATATTTTCGATATCTTCGCCCGTGTCAGAACAGCCACAGAGGTCTGTGCAGTTCATTCCAGCCTTCCTGCACTGGCAGCGCTTGGTGGTACACCTTTCCTTGACACACCTGTGCTTCACAAGATGAATGATGGCCTCAGGTGCGGCGGGTAGTGTTGTCATGACGGGAATCCACGCCTTGTCCTCTTCTTTCCATTCACACCCGAAGTCCTTCGGTGATGGCAAGGCTGGGTTGGGGTTCCTGTCACTATTCCATACTAGTAACTAATAGTGGGCACGAAGAATGGCCTGATGCAATGCGGCTAATGTGGGTGGAAGCCGTTCTGATTTCGCTTGCTTCTTTGTGAAGAGCCACCATCTCAACGCCTTGACTGTGGAAATATATGTCTTGGGAAGTAAGAACTGACAGGTGAGCTTTTTTACTACCTTCTGGGACACGCCGCTTGGTAGATCACTTGTCCCGAGCTGTGACAATGCGTGGATTTCACTTGCTTCATTGAAAACACTCCAGCACGTAAGTTTCCCCTTGTTTGAAAATGAGCCTGTATTATCCGCCCCTGTCACAGCATGGAAAGCCGGTAGTGCTGCTGTCTTTGTAGGGCCAAGAGCAAGAACTATTGGCTGCAATGGTTCTGACCTTTGCCAGTCACAAACACTTTTTTCTGACAGAGATCAGGATCAAAGATGAGGCGAATCTCATCACTGTCTCCATATTTCTCAAAGATGGGATATGTATGGTGATCTTCGCAGTGTGAGCAACTTCTTATCCACTGGGGCTTGTATAGGGATTGTACTTCAGCCGTTGCATCGATACAATATTTTTTTTTAATACAATACAATACAATACAATACAATACAATACAATACAATACAATACAATACAATATTTATTTTGCCACATACAACAATTACAGATGGAAAAAAAATGATGAAAATTGACGAAAGAAAATAAATGGCGAGAAAACCTGAAAGAAACCACGAGGCTTATAAAGTCAGGCTTCCTCACTTTTAAAAAATAGCTATCTTATATTAGAATTACAATATGGACTTATGATAATTAACTTTGACCGCGCACACGTACACACACACACACACACGCACACACAGAGCCTCTTTCCCTCTGACTAGCAGCGTCTTGACCTGCAGTTCTTCACTTATCTGTTTTGGCTGGTTGCTTCTATAGAATAAAAACCAATGCACGCTTGGCTGATCAGTGCAGCATTTCTCCGTCTGTAGCAAACATAGATATCAGAACTACTGTAAATTCGTATGTTCCAACAGCTTCTTGGATGTCAATTTCAGGTCAACTTTTCATATCACCATCATGTGTGCAAACAGGTTTCTGTCTTTCTTGTAACTCCACTATTTGGCCGGCACTTGAAACCTTGATCTTCTTCCTCGTGGTTTTCCATGTCTGGAGCTTTCTTTCCTTTATTGGTGACCAAAGATTGGTTTGTTCAGTCTGGATTGAGTCGATCTTTGACAAATGCCTCGAACTGTTTCTGGATAATCTCACTCTGTTCCAAAAGATCTTTCTTTACTTTGCTCAGTATCATGCAGCCTTTTTCACAAGGTTAAAGAGATTGTTGCTCTGCTCGGTAAGAGGTTTAAAGAAATTCTCCATTGCCGTTACCAACTGTTCTATGTCTTTCTCTTCACAAGAAATCGCAGAAGCTGACAAAGTATGCTGATGAGTGCCTTCCTTTTCCGGGGTGGTCTCAGCCATTTCTTTAGCGTCTAAGGCTAGACGGGCAAGCTCAGGAGCAATGAGAAAAACTTTGGCGCTGGCGTTTGGATTCAGGGTGATACCAACTAGCCCTCCTGAGACTTTCATTGAGCGATTTATTTGCTCTAGGGCATGGTCCGCACCCAAAGCACAGAATGACATATGCAGATTCTTGTTGACGACCCAATTACCTTTGCAGAACTCTTCATATATCTCAGGGTCTGGACAATGGCAGCATCTTCATTTCAGCAAAGTAAAGTGGAATCCATTTGACATATTTAAGACGTCCATGAGGAAAGAAGTACTTTGTGAACAGCTGGAGCAACGTAAGATGCAGCCTCCAGTTCCCTGTTCGGACCGCTCCAATGAACTGTGATCATCCCCACTATCATTTACATACAACATCGGAACACCTGAAATTCTGGAATCTGGCTGTTTTCTTCCTCAAAGGTCTTCATTTTCCCAATTTGATCTAGAGATTTTATGACCACTACCATTCTTGAACTAGCTTTCCTGGGGCACGTGTCACGAGCACTTCCCAGCTGCCTTGCGCTTTCCTCTATTTGCTTAAAGTGCCACTACGACGAAAATTTTTACTTCTATTTTCGCCCTTTTCGTGTTCCAATCCATTTAATGAGTTCGAAATTGCAAAAATAGCTATTAATTAGCTTTATACAAGCTTACTGATCCTGGGAATAAGTGGCCGAAAACCATCGAAAACCCGTCCGCCATTACTCCGACGGCAAAGTGACGCCCGTGGTCATTCTAAAATGCGGTTGCTTGTATGAGATCTTTGCGTGACGTCATACGCGCATCGAACATCGTGCGTTCCTTGCAAGAACTCAGTAAACCTCAGTAATCGAGAGTCCTAAAGTAAGTGAATAGGAAAGATTATTTGTAAGATTCGCCATCCAGTTTGATGAAAAGTGATCTAAAGGACAATTTTATCGAATATCTTGGATTATAATTTCCTTGGCGGTGGATTTGGAGTCGTATGACTGCAAAGAATACGCTTCGAAGACACGCGAACAGCTCATTCAAGCCTGGGATTTACATGTAAAGCCGAAGAAGAAACGAATTCACTCCGGCATTTTTTACTCAGCAACTGTATTGGAGGTAGACATATGGTTATTTAATATTCTGGGTATGTTTTCTATTTGGGATTAGTAAACAGAACCTAATCACTATTCGCAGAAGCACTTGAGCAACAAATTATTGAATAGGATGGATAACTCCAGACATGTTGATCGATGTTGGTGGCGTGTATGGTGTTCGCAAGTATCAATCAAAGCTGCATAATGGGTCAAGAAAAAAAGAACTATTATCCTCGTTTTTTTATAGTTCAATAAAGCTTTGACAAAACTAAAATGATGTATAATTAACTTCAGTTGAAAAGTGGGTAGCTATAGCTGTAATCTACAGAATATTTGCAATAATACAATACTACAGGGCTGTAATCTACCAGGTATTACCTGGTTAGATCCCTTCCTCATTCTACAACAACTTTCAAGCAGTAAATGAAGTAATCATGAGGGGCCTAATATTTTAAAGCCACGGTCCAAGTAACATTCAACAATAAATTGTTGTAAAGCCCTCAAATGCGGCTGGAAAACTAAAGATTAATAAGAACGTTTAGGAGGACAGCTAAGGAGGAAACCTTAGTAGGCTTGCATCATATCTCATCCATATTTGTTATTTTAATAATGTTTGTTCCTTGGTCAATGAGGATGTGTGAATCTGAGTGAAACAAGCAAACCAGCCTCTTATCTCATCTAAAACTGACACTATAATTGTAATCATTTTACATGTTGAGTGTGAAGAGCCAGCATAACACTGTGCTGTAACAGTATTGTATTTTCCCACAAATCATACAATGTTCACAGACATAAAATTGAAATATTATAGTTATGAAAGAATGACCATCCTTTCCACAGATATACCTTAATTATTCTTGGAGATTCTACCAGAAATGAGATTAAATGTCTTTTTTCTTTGGTGTTTTAAATTAAGAGCCAATTATTACTTTAACCTAAGTTTTCACACAAACCACAGCTTATTTTTTGTTTTTGTTCAGCGACATGAACTTCATTTTAATTCTTTTCTATCTTGTAAGTTTTATCTTACATGACCCCACAAACATTTTCATGCGTTATACTTATACTATGTGTTTGTTGTTTTTCTATTCTGTTTAGCTTTTTTCTTCTGTCAAATAGCCCTGGCTTTCTTATGTTGGATGTTGATATCTGTGGGTTTTTACTTTGGCCTTCAGGAAATAACCAGAACTAAGAACAGGGCCAGCTTTAAATATCAAAGCCATTTTTTATGCCAATAATACCACATATTTTACTTTATTTCATTTTATTATTATTATTTTTTTTTTTGGGGTGGGGGTGGGTTGTTTTGTTTTTGTTGTTGCTGTTATGACATAACACTCAAATCTCCCTCACAATGAACAAGCCAACAAAATAATTGGCCACCAGTAAACAATTTCCATAATCCCTTCACTGTTTATATTAATGTGCCTGACCTATATCCAGGATATTTTTTTTGAAGACTCTCCTATCAGCTATGTTGGCAGTTTCTAAGATCAAATTTAAAGTTATGCCTTTTGCTGTGGCCCTCTCTGATAACCATTACAACACTGAGAATACTCAGAGCACAAGAATGCATGCCATGATCCCACTGGCCAAAAACCTTCCCTGTATAAAGATAAGTTTACCCTTGAAGTCAGAGGCCAGTCTTGCTGTCTACTCTCACCATGCCTGCGGCATTGTGGTTCTTGATGACATGGGTATGACAGCAACTTTTAAAAAAAACCACACACACACACAGTCTGCATTACTAGTACCTACTTGTCATATTGATATGATATCAATGCTAAATATTGCAAAAATTTGCTGGTAGTTCTCCTCCTCTCCCTTCCATTTATAAATTTGCACATTATGTACAATGTAAACCTTAGTGTAAGATCCTGGCCCATTCTTCTGGACAAGGTATCTTCTGTAACTGTGAAAAATGCCTTCATGCTTCCCTAAACTAACCCTAATAATACAGATCCCAGTATTTTAAGGTTCAGGAAGTGTCGTTGACAGATCTAAACTAAAAGCTAAGTGAGATTTACTACGGCATTATTTACCATGGGTAGTCCTATTTACCATGGTGTGCTTTGGTGACTTTGTTGACGCCTTTGCACTGTCTCTGGTATATACCAAAACAGTGCAATACTTTTTTTTAGAAATTTATTATGTTGTACAAAAAATGCTGTAAAATTGGCTGTCCATATAACAGACTTTGCCAAGAAAACAAAAGAAGGGACAAATACAAAATTAATAATTCAAACACAAAGATG
The DNA here is from genome assembly GCF_977016875.1 of Pavona decussata. Lineage (NCBI taxonomy): Eukaryota > Metazoa > Cnidaria > Anthozoa > Scleractinia > Agariciidae > Pavona > Pavona decussata. The sequence continues at coordinate 160,803 of NW_028145513.1, read as the reverse complement.
AAATTTACCAAGCACTGGTAGTTTTCCACACTCTTTAGAATAGGGTATTGGACAAAATACTGTCTCATAATTTTGTCAGTTTGGTTCATTTGTTCTCTTTAGTACAAACTAATATGGTTTAAATTGTAGATATTATCTTGACTTGTCCCACAAGATAACTTTCAGCATAATATTCACTGCAAGGCTGCACAAAGGTGCAGTCAAAGCACATTTACAAGTGATATTTAAAAAAATTGCTCAATAATAGTATTATAATTAGTTAATAACACAGACCAAATAGGATTGCTACAAGACCTTCTTGACTCACAGTAATCAGTGATAGCCACATTAGAGAATTTTGCAAGTTGGAGTGTCAGCAGGTCCACATCAGCTGGAAAGTTGCCTGCAAATTTCTTCTGACCTGTACTTTCACATATCATGTGATTGTTTCAATATATAGAGATTAATTTTTCATGTCAATGTCACAATCAGTTTAATTACAATTGCTCATTTAATACAGATCGAAAATCTCGCCTTGCTGTGTATTCTACAGTCGGCATACAAGTCTTTCAGAAATGTGTTGGGTGCTTTGTACGAAGAGAGCATTCGAAAAACTCGAGGCAGTTGATTGTCAATATTTATTATACCACAAGCAATTATTATTACTATTTGAATAAAATGGAGTATCAATGCACTTTTATTTTCCCAAAGCATGACACTCATAGGAAGTAGACGTAATGAACACTGGACAAACAAAGCATTACAATGAGCTATAAACAAAACATACACACCACCACTCCGCGCCACTTGCTTTCATTGCACGCATTCACGAAAACAGTTCATTTCCGATTAGTTACCTTGGCCTAATCGCTTCACTTAGTCCCTCGCTTTACCTTGGAAAAGTAAACATCGAGGCAGTAGCATTGCATGGCAGTCCTTGCGTTTGAGTTTCCCTCGAAGCAGCTGTCGAAGTCGTCGAGAGGATATGTCTTTACAGACTTAAGTACTTCGGTGCGATGTACAAAAAGACGATTTAATTTGTCTGAAGAAATTACCCCCTTTTGACGTATTTCAGAACCATAAATGTTCAAACAACCACCATCAGGTTTCTTTCGGTTGCCCACAATACGTGTGCGTTGTAAAGACGGCCCTTGAGCCACTAAAATAAAAAGAAGTGGCTTCTTTCAGCGAGATCGAACATTCGAAAGCAGGCCATGTTGTTGTGCGCGTATGACGTCATATTGCTGTCGGTGCAACTAGATCCAGCTCTCTATGTAGTTCACGGCCATTTGTCGTTCGAGTAATGGCGGCACAGCGAAGCTGAACTTTGCGTTTAAAATAACTGGTCTTCCCGTTGGAATTTCGATGTAAAATTTGGCGTGGTTAGTATTTATCACTTCTACTTTCCAAAGTTGAAGAAAAAAAGGGATGCAAAATTTTGATCGTAGTGGCACTTTAACCATCTGTGAATCTTGTTGAGATAAAAATGCTCTCTGGTATAGGATAAAAATGGCCTGCAAAGTGATCATTGTGAGATTCTTCTCCTCTGAACACTGAAGCCCAAGTCTCCAGTTTGAACACATTTTGAACAGGTAATTAATTTTAAATATTTTTGGAATGCTTAAAAGCATTTCAAAATTCATATCAAATTATTGATAGCTAACATATCCTTTCATTAAACACAGGAACAGTGTTTGGAGTTTTTTTCCATGCAAAAAACGGTAATATGGCCTCCTGTTTATGCGATTTTATCATATATTTCATGCCAGGAAATCACTTGAAGAGGCAAAAAGCTCCTTTACACATATTTTTTCCATAAGGCTCGATGATATTTTGTGCAAAAAAGGCACAAATATACTAATTCAAGAACCAGAGATGGTGTTTATCTGGGGTGGTATGCCTGTGGTTTTTCTAAGCTCTCATTCGAGAAAATATATAATAAAAACGAGAAAAATGCATAATATTCCAGTTAATTGTTTTGCCAAATAAGAATGGGTTTTTTTACCCTTGCAAAAAGCGACGTAATTTGTTCAAAGTTTTCTCGATTTTGCTGGCATTGTCAACTCTGGATCAACAATTCGGAGCCTCGTTTTCATGTCACAGTGATCACGTGACCGCAAAACAATAAGCTAGCTCATATATTATGGCACACTTAACACATTCTAATAATCTGCGGAGATTTGAGTAGTTTTTATTGAAGATATGGCACAGTTTTCTCAATAGCCTCGTTTCCATGCTGGGGTTTGACATCGTTTTTAAAAACACCCCTTAAAACTCCTCCGTGCGAGTTACAAAGGTGGCAACATCACTTTTCTTGTTATTTTAGGTCCCCTGAACACAACTAGCCTAGTGACTTGCTTTCTTCACGAATATCCCACGGAACCTGATTTTTAAACAGATGCTCCCGGACTATTAGTTTACACCTAAACATCAACATAAAGACTTGCTACATACAAATCTAACATTTTTACGTTTCAAAAAATTGAAAAGTACGACTCAAATCGCTGAGGTAAATTACTTACGTGAAAACCAACCTCTCCACGTTGAAAACGCACCTTGAAAACCGCAAACATAACGTCAGAGCCTTGTCACGTGATGTCTAGCCGTTCGCCGTCTGAGGTTTTTGCCGAAAAGCCTGGTGCTAAATGTCTCCATTATCTGCCGTTTTTTAGAGTAGACTTAAAATTTACTTGAATATTTATTGAATCAATAGCCATCGAATTTTATCTAATTCTAGAAATTTCAAAATATTTTTGCAAGTTTTTAGTTAGGGAAATTGTTTTTGTATAGGGTTAACCTCACGATTTCCCTATTCAGGATGTTTTTGTTTTTGTGTTAAAGCCTCCTGAATTTAATGTTATGTTATGTTATATTTACCAATTCCAGCAATGCGTTCTCCAATTTCGTAGGATATATATTTATAAATTCCAGCAATAGATTCGCCAGATTCTAACGATATTTACTAATTCCAGCAATGCGTTCGCCAATTTCGTAGGATATATATTTATAAATTCCAGCAATGGGTTCGCCAGTTTCTTATCATATTTACTGATTCTAGGAATGGTTTCGCTAGTTTCTTACAATACTCACGAATTACAGCAATCAGGGATCGCCAATTTCATTTGATGTGTACTAATTCCAGCGATGGGTTCGCCAGTTCAATTCCTTGTGACATTTACAAATTCCAGCTTTGGGGTCACAATTTTTTTACGACTGATATTAACTTATTCCAGCAATGGGTTCGCTAGTTTACTTATTTCAGCAATGGGTTCCGGCTCGCCGCTTTTCTTACGATATTTCCCAATTTGAGCAATTGATCCCCCAGTAACGAGTTTCCGTCAAAATTTACGAATTCCAGCGATAGATTTGCAACTTTCTTACGATATTTAAGAATTCCAGCATTGGGTCGCCAGTTTCTAAAGATATTTACTAGCACCAGCAATGGGTTGGCCATTTTCCTATGACATTTATCTATCACAGCAATGGATTCGCCCGTTTTGTTGGGATATTTTCTAATTCCAGCAATGGGTTGGCCAGTTTGTTAGGATGTTTACTAATTGCAGCAATGAGTCCGCCAGTTTCATACGATATTTTCTAATTCCAGTATTAGGTTCTTCCGGTTTCTTAGGATATCGCCAGTTCTGTACGATAATCCTCATAACAGCAATGGATTCGCCAGTTTTGATGGGATATTTTCTAATTCCAGCAATGGGTTGGCCAGTTTGTTAGGATGCTTACTAATTGCAGCAATGGGTTCGCCAGTTTCATACGATATTTTCTGATTCTTGCAGTATTTGTTGGCTTCACACTACAAGCTAAGTTAGTTTCAAGTAAGTACTTGATTCAAGTGCACTTAAAAATCTCAAGTCGCACTTTAGAAAACTTGGCTTTACACTTGAAGCACAAGCTGTCAATCATCGTTCGCGGTAAAATCAGAAATGCGATTGCTCGCGGGAAAATCATGGAGCCTTTGCAACGGAAAAACGTTTTGAGTTGTTTACTCTTTATTTTGTCTTTAATTTTAACTCGGAGAGTTTTAACATTACAGGAAATGCATAGGTACTTCATTGTTTACGAGTACTTGGCGACAAAACAAAAGAACATCTTCTGAACTGAAAATCGATGGTTCAGGCTGTCTGTAAAGATGAAATTCAAATAAGATCGTAAGTTTAACTATTTGTATCGGCTTTTCCTTCTTTTTTATGTTTACTTATATAAAAGACTGTTCCATGGAGTCCTCAAACTTCTAGGCGTATCTCCAGCCATTCATTTTGATTTTTTTTAGATTAATTTTAGTTCACGGCAAAATGTTTATCTGTCCTGGCACCGCAGCACGTGGCTTTCAGTTGGTTTCCCTTTTCCTATTGGTCAAGTACGTTCTCAAGTGTGGTGTTGGCCCTACTTGGCGGCGTACTTCGGCTTCTTTGAACTACGAACGTTTCCATGGTCACTAAGTAAAGTTCAAGTTGGTAGGTTTTACCCCTTCACACTCAAAGTAGGTTTCAAGTGCACTTAGATTATACTTACAAGCTCTGGTTTGAAGCCCCCAAAATTAAGTTCTTCCGGTTTCTTAGGATATCGCCAGTTCTGTACGATAATTCCTCATAACAGCAATGGGTTGGCCAGTTTATTAACATATACTGCTTCTCTAATTTCAGCGCAATGTTCGCCATTTTCTTATGACATTTACTAGTTCACTCATTTTTTTTTCTTTAGGATATTTACTGATTCCAGTAATGGGTTCGGCAGTTTCCAACGATATTTAATTATTTATTTATTTTATAATTTTTTATTTTTTAATTATTGTTTTGAAATCATCTTAATGTAAGAGGTGGTTATCTTAATCAAGATTGAGGCATCTCTTTTAACAGAAACCAATGTTAACTACATTAAACTAAGGTGATGGGGTCCTTATTGAAAGCTGTTTTTGACCTTGTGGAAATTTCAATATGACTAAGAAGGCTTTATGATACTACCATTTAACATAGGATGCAATACGTCATAAACTAAAATTAGCTATGCTTAACATGTGAACAAAGTTTTAGAAACCAACTCATATGAACAAGACTTCTAATGATGAAGGGAGAGTGGTGCTCTTGAAAGCAGTTTCTTTAGTCTCTCACCAAATCTCTGTACGCATTTTAACATTTCATTATTTTCGTTTATTTAAACTGATCGGTTCGCTTTACCCTTAGTTTAAATCTTTTCTGAAACTTGTGAATTAAATTTCATTTTTCGGTTTCCTAAGGTTATTTAATCCATTAAAAACTTGCTACGCTTGCTAACTATTATGTTTATTCAAGTTTTCGTAAACTGTTAAATAGAGCAACCTTGTAGATGAATTTGACAATTTTTTGGTGGCTGAACGAACATTCGATCTGAAAGACGATGGCAGTTTTTCTCGTTTGCATTCAGAATGCAAACGAATTTGTTTGTCTTCAGCCGTCTTTTAGTTTAATCACCTGTGAAATCATCCTAAATCTTATAAGAACCCAACTGCTTCTCCAATATCGAAATGCGTTTTAGTATGTACGGTGTAAATTAAAAGCAGGCTAAAACAATTTCTTATTGTTTACAGATCTGCTTCTAAGCAAAAGCAGCCTGACCAACTAAGTACACACAGGCGGGAAAAAATAAACATAAAAACAGAATCGAAGCTATAAATGGAATGGAGTGAGGGAATCCATTCACTATTGGATCAAAATGTTGTTCCTGTGCATAGTTCTGTTTACAGCGTCCTCTTTCGCAGAAACATTTCAAGATGATGGTGAGTGTAAATTTAACTTAAAATTTTCAAATTCGCTTTTGCCGTTTTTAGACAGGGTTTCAATTGATTGCGAGAAGTTATTTCACCTTTGCTTTAGTTTTGCTAAAACGTTTTGGTTTAAACGCGCTCCTTTGAAAACCGCTTTTGGATCACATGAGATCAAGTTAAATTAAAAGTTAATTTTTTCAATTGATTGCGAGAAGTTATTTCACCTTTGCTTTAGTTTTGCATTACTACAATGTCTGACTGATCGGAGTTTCATTCAACTAAGCCAATCTCGACTTGCTCATGCGCGTTTGCCTACAGTATGTCTGTATTTACTTCGAGATCTCATTGGTTTATAGTTGTCTCTGTACAGTGTACATTCGGTTAGACTGATAACTCCCAGGGGGGGGGGGGGGGGGCAGGTGATTAATCTCCATAGATTTGGTTTAAACGCGCTCCTTTGAAAACCTCTTTTGGATCACATGAAATCAAGTTAAATTAAAAGTAATTCAATCTGTTGAAATAGTGCTTAAAACAGATTTTGACGTAGTTATAAGTACGTTTTTAAATATTAGTAGAAAGTGAGTATCTTTCACGATGCATCGCTCCAACTTTTTAGCTAGTGAGCAAAATACTAGCCACTTGCGTGTATCTTTTTTCGAGTTTCCGCTTTTCAAACTCCAACTCGAAGCTATAAATGGAATGGAGTGTGGGAATCCTTTCACTATTGGATCAAAATGTTGTTCCTGTGCATAGTTCTGTTTGCAGCGTACTCTTTCGCAGAAACATTTCAAGATGCTGGTGGGTGTAAATTTAACCAAACTCGCTTTTGTCGTTTTAGAGACGTTTTCAAATGATTGCGAGAAGTTATTTCACCTTTGCTTTAGTTTTGCACTACTACAATGTCTGACTGGTCGCAGTTTCACTCAACCAAGCCAATCGCGAATTTCCCATGCGCGTTCGCCTACATAGTTGTCTGGCTTATAGTTGTCTCTGTACAGTGTACATTCGGTTAGACTGATAACTCCCAGGGGGGGCCCAGGTGATTACTCTCCATAGTTTTGGTTAAAAGGCGTTCCTTTGAAAATCTCTTTTGGATCACATGAAATCAAGTTAAATTAAAAGTAATTCAATCGGTTGAAGTTTATGGTGCTTAAAACAGTTTTTGGTGTAGTTATAAATATTCCTTGATATAAGTAGAAAGTGAGTACTTTAACGATGTATCGCTCTAACGTTTTAGCTAGTAAGGAAATCTACTAGCCACTTGTGTGTATCTTTTTTCGAGTGTCCGCTTTTCAAACTCCAACCCGGCTGCGCCCGTCGTCTTTAATTCACACACAACTTAAATTAGAAGTAATTCAGTCAGTTAAAGTTTAAAATGCTTAAAACAGTTTTTGACGTAGTTATAAATATCCCTTAATATAAGTAGAAAGTGAGTACCTTTAACGATATTTTCTACCATGAAGAGGATAAGGTGAGAAAGGTCAACTAAGAACGTTAAATGAGAGGCAAAGAATAATTGTAACGGCATTTCTCTGGAATCTCTTTGCTTTCTGACTCCTTGTGCTTCTTTTTCCATGATCAAGGTGACGACGACATCAAAAAGTTCGCGGGTAAATATGAGATATGGCAAGGTGACATTTTGTTGACAAAAGATCAGATGGCAGCGATCAACAATGGGCTGAACCCTAACAATGCCGGAGGGGCTCGTAAAATGGCATCTTGGGATTCTGCTAAGTGGCCTCGGAATAGAGTCTACTACACCATTAAAACTAGTAAGTTGATTAACAGTCATGCCCTGCTAATGACGTTCGAGAAGTCCCGGCCTTGACTGGACCATCACCCAAGTTACGAATTCAAATCACTATTTTTATAACAAACAATACTGCCTCCATTATACCTGTAATTATTGTGCGCGCGTTGGATATGAGATGATAGATACCAGGCGCGTAGCACCGAGTTGGCTATAATCATCTTACAATTCCATCCAACAAGCGTGAGTGGAATAATTGTTTTAATCAAGAAATATTGCTATAGATTTTGCTGATTTCGCTTTGCAAGAACAATAAGAAGACAAGGCATGGTATAATGGCTCATATGCCATGGCCGCTAAGCCAATCAAATCGCTCGAATTGCATTATACAATGATACAGTTTTTAATAATAATTATTGCCCTAGTTAGTTAAAGTTATTGTTTATGTATGTACATGTATCTGTGTTTCGAGCAAAATAAATTGTATTGTTGTTATTTCCTCTCGTAATTCCTAGGAAGGCTAATAACGAGACGTAAAATCAAAAGTGCAATAAAGGAATTTGAAGAAAAAACTTGCCTGAGATTTTCGGAAGTAAGGCCTGGTTACCGCGGGGACTACATTGAATTCAACAGTGCTTTTACTTCAGGGTGAGAAAAGATATAACTTATAAAATATATGTTAAATAATATAGGCTGTTAATTGTTATAATTGTCTCCTTTGCAAAGGTAAGTAAAAGTAATTATTGAAAATTTAAGTATGGTTATTGAATTTGCCACATTCTTATCTGATTAGCTAAAGGCAGACAGTTTGAGTTAATATCCCTACTGCAACAAATAAGATCCGTGCATTCGTCAGTCGTTACATGAGCGGAGAAACATTTTTCTTGGCTGATTGATGTCAAAAGAAGGCTTCTCGGCAGCGGAACCAACGAACGCAGAATTTCCGACATTGGTTGCTGAAATGTAAATGTAAATTAATTTTTATATTCTTGTGTGACCTAATTGTTTTAGAACGGGCAAGGAACTGTGCGAGCGTAATGTTTACATTTTCTCTCACCAGCGTGCCAGAGCCCGGCCAGCGACCAAATTTACGAAGCCCTGTTAAGTTAAAATGGATCTTAAGTATATCTGATTGGATTGATATAAAAATAAATATCAAAAAGTGTCAGTAATGGTTTAAAAAACACACTGAAGAAGGCATATATACCCCAAAAAGTCTGTATTTTTTAAACCATTACTGACACTCTTTGATATCTATTTCTATATCAATCCAATCAGATATACATTTTCAAGTGTCACACATCACCTACGAATTTTCCGTTCACCGTTTATTTCGGTATCTTAAATATATGTTCTTTAACAAAAGCCTGTTGTTGGAACAACAATTAACAGACTATTGTTCAGGAACAATACTATCACACCTCTATCCTAATCTTTATGGTTTCTTTTTAATTACCTTTATCCAACAGTTGTTATTCTACTGGTGTGGGTCGCAGGGGTGGAAAACAAGATATTTATCTGGGTTTTGGCTGCTTTGGACACGGTATCGCCGTTCATGAGATCGGCCACGCTATCGGTAAGATTCCTCACCTACTCTCGCGTCATTTTTGGGTCTAATTTGATTTTTAATTTAACAGTTGCGTAATAGACCACGAGGGTGAGCGATAATAGTTGATTTGTAGTCTGATAGGTTTAAACTGATCATGCGACTGGGGAGTGCAAATTTACCAAGAGACGCTACTATTTAAACAATGGAGTGTTTATGTTAGTACGTTTGCCCTTCGTAAATCAATTTTTTTCGAACAAATGTCGTGTAGACACATCAAATTTGCAGTCCGGCCCTCACCCACCCCTGGAGTCAGACGATGTCATCAAAAACAGTAATATTCAGGGTACAGCCTCTCTTGACAGAAATTTATGGCAATCTTAGTCCGATTTTAACTAGTTTTTTTTAATGAACATTTTATGGTTGTAAAGCCCTGCTGGTTACAAGTAGATGATAATAGATATTATTAAAAACTGCATCATTGTATAATGCAATTCGAGGGATTTGATTGGCTTAGCGGCCATGGTATATGAGCAATTATACCATGGCCGAGAAATGGCGACCATTAAATTGCCTTCTGGTCGTTCTTGCACAGCGAAATCAGTAAGATCTAGCAATATTCCTCGGTTGTTTTTAATAAAACAATTATTCCACTTGCGCTTGTTGGATATGAGATGATTATAGCCAACTCGGCGCTACGCGCCTCGTTGGCTATCTATCATCTCATATCCAACGCGCGCTCGTGGAATAATTGTTAAATATATCGAATTTTAGTGATTCGTACGTGGTACCCGAAGACCCTGCCTCTCTTCAGTGTGGTGGTGAACATAATTTCGTAATCATTAGCTAATGGCATACAAAGTCGCTGATATGAAGGGAAAAATATATCATGCAAATATAATTATAACTGTACCGTTTACTATTAACATTTTTTTTTCCTCGTTCCAGGAATGTGGCATGAACAAAGTCGCCTAGACCGTGATAAATATGTGACCATTTACTGGGACAATATTCCAAAAGGTCAGATACCTAACTTGTTAAGCACGGTAGAAGCTTGTCATGGGAGGAAAGATAGACCTGAATTCTTAGCTTTTGATCTCTTGAGCTCGCTTACTGTAGTTCACTCGTGACATAATTTGAATTTACGTCTGATTCAGGTTATCTTATGCAAAAATTACATCTTTTCTTCTGGCTCATGTAAAATTTTGCAACCACGTAGAAAAAAGTGAGAACTTGAAACATTCGCTTTTCACAAAAGGATAAAGTGGGCATGTACGTATGTTTGGTTAATTGACTTGTAGAAAATTGGTGAAAGACTGCCTGTAAAATACTATATTAATTGCGCACGCCACAATGCGTAAAGGCCTCCGCTGTCCTTGACGGATCTCAAGTGTCAGTAATTAATCTTTTGTTATCCACCATGACTGGAACTTCATGAACCTGAACTTTGTAAATAACTCTGTGGGACGTTAAAGAACCCACTCACTGTTTGCAAAGAGTAGGGGATGTAGTTTTCGGTGTTGTGGTCTGGTCTTTGTATACTCTCATGGTTGGGTGGGTAAATGATTGGAGATTTTAGCTTCATAAGCTGCTCTTAAAAATCCGAGGGTTAATAAAAGTGATATGATGTGATGTGAAGTTGCACTACTGGCATGCATGCAGTCATCAGCAGACATCATCGATCGCCAATGATTTCAAAGATAAAGTATAACGTTCTCTAACAAAGTAGAACCTAATCACAACTCACTGACTTGTTCTTGTTAACTTAGTATTCATGGTGCTTTTTTATTTATTTATTTATTTATTTATTTATTTTAATTTAGACAAGCGCAGCCAGTTTATGAAGATGTCGTCTGACACCCTCGGACTCCCGTATGATTACGGATCCATAATGCATTATGGAAAACACGAATTTGCTAAATGGCCATGGCAAGTAACCATCGCACCCAAGAAATCTAGTGTGTCAATTGGTCAACGAAGAGGGCTCAGCCCACTGGACGTAAAGCAAATCAATCTGCATTACAATTGCTAGTAAGAAATAATTTGATAATTGAGTGTCCTTTGTTTGTCCAAGGATGTGTCCGCATTTCACGGACTTCTTGTTCCTGTCACTCTCCTAATTTGATATTTACCAATTTCATTGTAATAGACCATTTTCATTATGACGCTAAAAGCATAATTATTATTAATAGCTTCAGTTGGTAGCTGTGGTGAAAATTGCGCACATAGCCTTATCGTGTTCTTGCGGCATAACGGATCGGATCAAAATACAATAAAGGAAATGGCGTCGTTGTTTTAGAGAAAGGAATTATCAGTGATTGACATTCAGTGGCAGTTTTGTCCAGAATGCCTCTGGAAAACTTCTTCACTGAACAATTAACCAAATATAATGAAAATTTCTACTTTGTGTGTCAAATTGTTGTAGACTACTTGGTTTCCCTTTATTAGCAATATCTCTTGACTCCGTCTGCTTTCAGATATTCTCCCTTCCCTCCTTTTCAACCATTTTACTAACACCTCTATTTCTAACCTTTTTTCGCTTACCAAAGGTTGGAAGTTTCAGCCACTGGACTAATTTACAACCGACTTAACCAAAATTAAAAATAAATAAATAAATAAATAAATAAATAAATAAATAAATAAATAAATAAATAAATAAATAAATAAATAAATAAATAAATAAATAAATAAACAAATAAATAAATAAATAAATGTATTTTTATTATCTCTTCCAGGTAAACAGAATTCAAGTAATCTACCCAAGACAACAAAGATCAGCAAAGAGTTGATATTGATTGAATAAAATTGAATTAAAAGATTGCAGATTTTGTCTATTTATATTTGATACGCTTGGCCCATTTATCCTATCTACATTTCGATATATCTTCTGAGACGGTGGTGTGGGGAAAGGGGCAGTCAGTTCGGAATCCCCTTCTGCTTCATCAAATAATTAAGAATTAAAACTCTTTGATACTGTTCTCACCAAGAAGGTATCAGATCCACCGACAACTCCCAGACCAAGTCCTGCAGCTTCCTTTTCAATAGTGATGGTAGTCTCAGTGAATTCTTTAATTTCTATACGGCGAAAATAATGAGACATTGATCGCAATAAATCAATTGCAATGGCACTTAAAAGGCCAAAGACTTGTTTTATCTTCCCATCCATCAGACATCGTTTTTAAAGGAATTTGTTACAGTTTGCTCCTTACTCTCAGAGACATCCTTATTATATAGACAACACTGAAATGTAATGTTCAAAGCGTTCGCTTGGTTTGTGTCCCTAACAAAGGTCATTTTTACACTGCCCTTAAAAATTGCATCACAACCCAACAGAGTAGTTTGATTGAGTCACCAAGAAGATTAAACAAGACAAGATTTTCAAAATTGTCTCAAGCTCATAAGAAAATACATGTTTATTTAACTATCGCAACATCCGACCAAAATTTTTCATTAGTAAACTATTAATTACGTGCACCAGCTTCTTTAATTATTGACTAAACGAGGTCAATTTTGCTACACAGTTTAGTGCACTTGGCTAGATTTAGTTTCTAGAATATAGTATTATTAAACGACTTATAAAGACGAATCATAAGTTTTCAAAGAACGTGAAGTTCGGGACTTTATCGACTGCAAGAAATCATATAACTTAAGGGTCTAAAGATAATGTCCGTACGGACTATAGAAGAAATACTGTTAGAGATTATAATATATGTTCACTTAACCTCGTGGAAGTTTGGGCATTATGATGGCGAACACTCTATGAATCAGATCTTTGATGGTGTAGAGCCATTTAATCAACCTTCTAGTTGTTGCGTTTGCTATATTATGAACTTGTAGCTACAGTATGGATAAGGCTTTTTAAAACGCATACCTTTAGTCGATGGCATTTTGGGCTCAGGAGGTAATGGAATTTTATCAGCACAGAATTTCAACATAAGTCCTCCAGGGCATTACTTTTGTTGCTTGAGGCAAATAGCTTTTCCAGCTAAAACCGCGGTTAATGTTAATTACGTGTTCGTTAACAAGTTAATCGCCTTTGTTTGATGCTACCTGATGTGGAAGTTCGAAATTGTAGTCTTGTCTACAAAGGAATGTATAGCGTTGGCATCTCGTTCCAATTTGTTTGGACAACTTCAATAACTTTGTTAATCTAATTATAGTTTGCAGCCTATAGAGCTCAAACGCTTTGACCTGTCTCCATTTGCAGATGAAATGAAAGGGGGCTTTTTTTCGACTTATGCAGGTGGAAAGCGTGTTAGTTTCCTTGCAATGGTAATGATTCTTATCAAGGGGCTGGGTGGGGGCAAACAATAATTTAAGATATCTATCAGATTAAGTTGTAGGCCGGCTGTAGTGCTTGACGAGACTAGCCATGCTCAACAACCAAGGGATTCAAAGCAATTGACTTTGAGAGGTGATCTGCCTGAAAATTGAATAAAACGCAAAGTCGATTGCTCTCTGTATTTCGAAATCCAGTCTCTAGACTGAGATGCCTGACACTATCGTTTTAGTCCTGCTTTGGTATCGGCTCATAAGAAACTTGTGAGACTGCTCGCTCAGGAGGATTGCTTAAATTAATATTTAAATTGGCAGATAATTTTAACTGAGGAATGTGAACGTTTAACCTAAATTTAACACTTTCTGGTCCTTTTCTGCTACATAAAATGACCAAATTCCGAAATTGTTCTATTTCTTTTCGAACACGGTGTACTAACTTTAAAACAGCTGTGTTTAAAAGAACTTTGTATGTCAATTGATCTGAAACCGATAGGACGGCAAACTACTACAAACAAACAAACAATGATAGCAATTTAAACTATCCAGCTAACCAGCAAAAGGACTGTAACTGCACCTTTGCTGTTTGTCGACGTATTTCAGAAAACACAATTTTAAAGTTGTTTTTATAGCAGTAAATGAAGTCCTTTAAGAGCAGTTGTCAGTAACTTTCGAGAATCCGGCGACAAGAAGCGACAATTTGAATTTTTTTTTTTATGTGCCCCAAGAGACCTTTTTGGGGAACTATTTTCAAAAATAATTTTCAAAAGTTCCAGCGATTTTTTATTTTCGCAAAAATTGGGAAAGTTCGAAATCGGCTAAAACGTGCCCGATGGCCCAACTGAAATTATACAAATTAGTACATTTTCAAAACTCTCGTTCAAGACAAGGCAACGTTTACTCGTGTTGATACTTTCACAATCGTTTTTACATCCCTTGTGCTTGCTTTCAAACTATAATTTATCTCGACCTAAACATTCTTTCATTTGAAGTTGTCCACGTAAAGAATACAATGTTTGCTATTTCTTAGATAGAGTGATTTTGGCCATATTTCAGTTGACCATATCATCGGGGGTATACGAATATACTGGTAATAAAATAACTTTTTTGAACGGGCAATTTCTCTTATTTATCATGTTAAAATATTTAGTTTGGCCCGTGAAAAGGGAGCGTGCTAGGCCGAGATGTGTGGAATGCATTTTGACACAATTCGCCATTTCAGTACTTCATGTTTCTCCTGTTTAACTTTGCACGTGTCATTACAATAGGCCTTATCACGGTTTTCGACGCCATTTTGACGGGTAGGCAAACAGGCTTGAAATAATAGTGTTTGTATGGAAATCCAATGTCAAATAATTTTTATAAAACATCGCTTCTGAAAAATTCATGAATTAGAAACTTTTGGCACTAGGAAAAGGATTTTAAGAACAAAATTGGAGGGATGTAGCTGTGACAGAAAGAGTCCAGTCGTGTTTTGAACTTTCCATACATTTGTCTTTATAGCGAACCAGCCGTGAACTGCTACTAAAAATAGTTCGCGGGAAAAAATACAGGGAAATGTATGGAAAGTTCAAAACACGACTGGACGCTTTCTGTTACAGCTACATCCCTCCAATTTTTTCCTTAAAATCCTCTTCCTAGTGCCGAAAGTTTCCAATTCATGAATTTTTATGAAAATTATTTGACATCGGATTTCCATACAAACACTGTTATTTCAAGCCTGTTTGCCTACCCGTCAAAATGGCGTCGAAAACCGTGATAAGGCCTATTCACGGAAGCTTTTAGATAAAAGCCAAGGTCTCTGGTTTCATTTTATGCTCTTATACACGTAAATAACTAGCTTTAAATTTGAGTGCTCCCCATATTAGCTTTAAGTTATCGAATGATTCTTTTCAGGTGAAATTTTCGAGTTTATATTGGGCCGTTCAAGCGAGATGAAGGAGCCATTCCCAGGGAAATAACTTGAAATCAGTGAAATTAATACCCTGTCTCTCATATCTTGCTACACTTTCAACCTAACGTTATTTTTAGGCTAGAAAGTGTAAATGCTCCCTGTTTACTTGACCAAAAAAAGAATTTGCCTAAAATATTACGAATAAAGTCCACCGCAAGAAAAAAAACTGAAAAAATCGCGCACCGACGTAAATGTAAACATCAGTCGTTTCTCTACTTGCCACATGGATGAAACGCGTCCGTTATTTTTACCTCTGTATTAATTTATGATCAGGAAGTAGAAACAAAAAATTTCTCTATGCCCATCTGTATAAATACATTTGCCAACCGAGCTTTTTTTTTCTGTGTGATTGTCGAAAATACTGAAGAATAGTGCAACGTTGTTACTGACTACTTGATTCATTCAATCACAACCGGATAACACGACTGAAAACTAGACAAAAAGAAATGCTCTTACTTGTCTGCAATCATTTCTCACATTATATCTGGCGATATCACATCCCCAAGGCAAGGCTGAAGATTGTCTCAAACTCCGCATATTAGAGATTCAAAGTTTTGAACAACGCGAATAAATTTCATTGCGTGACAAGTGAAATGTGATACACAAGGGTGCGAAACGCAAGGGAATAAACTATGTCAATATTTGCTCTTGGGATGACAGTGCGAAAATAATTTTTGAAATATTACAAGAAGAAAATGAGGCAAGTCAAGGTCTGCAAGGTATATTTAATAGACCTAAACGATATTCATGTAGTTTCTCTCCTCCGAGATTCACTCTGTATTGTCTGTGCCGGATTCTCAACAATAATGCGCCGATCAAATCGAAACTTCAACATCCCCCCCCCCGGGCAAACCCCGGGCATTTGACTATTTTCTGTGCCCGGGAGTGGGGAATTTGACGGTTAAGGCCTTCCCGGGGGTGGGGAATTTGACCTTGCCTGGGTGGGGTGGGAAAAATTGAACCGGAAGTGTCAGGTTTCAAATCGCTTTTTTGGGGGGACGCCGAAGTGGCTAACAGCTATAAATACGTGTTTGAACGAGATGGAAGAGTTTAAAGGAAGAGATACAGCATTACAAGAAAAGCTTACAAAAAAAGGTCTGCAAAAGTGGGAGTGCTTAAATATTAATTATTTTTATAGATTGTATATAAACGATGTAGATTTTTTATACAATGAGTCAAGCTGTGGCTTTGTCCCGCAGTGAATAGTGAAAGAAATTAACACTGTCGAATGAAAAACCGCTTTGGCTTAAATTGCAGAATGTCCTGCCACTCGAACACCATTGTACGTAGCTGGCTAACTAATTAATATGTATTTCTAGTTTTTTTATGCAATGAGTCAAGCTGCGCCTTTCTCCCGCATTTGTGTCTGCAGAGTCGAGCAGAGGATTTTAGAATAGCCATAAAACAGCAGTGAACAGTTAAAGAAAAAAAAAACATTGTCGAATGAAAAACCGCCGCTTTGGCTTAAACTGCAGAATACCCTGCCACTCAAACAGTCTACGTAGCCGGCTAACTCATTTTAAATATGTTATCATGTATTTCTCGTTAAACAACCTTTGCCGTGTTTCGGAGTTTATTAGAACAGCAATTCAATGTTAAAGTTGTGGTTTTTGTAGTAACTCATGACAGGAGCCGACAACGATTGTTCTTTAGGAGGGGCATTTGACGGACAAATCCGACGATAAGGTAGGGCATTTGAACACCATTTTGGCCCGAGGGGGCGGGAATTTGAACGATCCAATCTTCAAAAGTTCAAATGCCCGGGGTTTGCCCGGGGGGGGGGGGGGGATGTTGAAGTTTCGAGTTGATCGGCGCATAACATTACAGGAAAAGTAAAACCGAAATTAATTTTAATCAAGTCAACAAATTAAGTCCTTTTGAAACCTCAATGCGGTATTTTAATACTATCCTCAAACAAAAAGCTAATGTATTTAGGAGAGTGAAGTTTGTCTTTCGCCATGATCAACGCTCAAAAGTTGTGAATTAAGCTCAAAAGATGCGCAAGATTTGCAATGTGTTAAACGGTTAATCTATGTAATAAGGACGTTCACCATGAATGGAACGAAAAAAAAAAAAGAATTCTTTTCAGGTTAACTTGTTAAAATACAATTGCAGTCAAACCTAGCTTTAATGTCTGTTTGAGATGAGTCACTGACGGTGATAAAATGTTAACTGGAAATACATAACATTATTCTCCATTATTGCTGACGGAAGGGCTGATCGGAATTTAAATGCTCCTACTTGCCTGCAGTCCAGATATTTGTAGTAGATCACATGTGACGGCGTCAGATTCTTTGTTAATCAAGCAAAAATGTTTGTCCTCTCCTCCCTCAATCGTTGTTAACTAGTCTAAGCCAGTTGTCACTCGACTCAGCTTGCGTGACAAATATTATAGGCGTTACACCAGTAGGACAAGTCCCAGCATTTGCCCGTGAAAAAAAAAAAATGAAGTAGGAATGAAATTCCAAAATAAGAAGAATAAAAATCCTGAACAAAACCACTGCAACTGAGATTTTTCCTTTACCTTGCTTCGTCTTATTTTCTTTTGTTGCGTTTTTGCTATTATTTGGTGGGATATAGGAGGGAAGGGAGATAGGGTGGGGGTGAAACATGGCAGTAAAAACTCAAGTTGACCAGAAGCATAGAGCAAATGCATTTGTTGATGATCGTTAACAAACACGCTACTGAGTATAGTGTGCAGGTTCCTTCCCTCTCAGAGGTAGTCGAGAGAGATAGGTTTCTGAAACTCATCTTTCGTGTCTAGTAGGCAACCGCACTTACGTCTATAATAAAGTAAGTAATGAAATCTACTTTCAGAGAAATAAGACTCTAGGTAGCTTAATGATCGAAATTCATGAAAGGCAATTGAACCTAAATGGAGGACGCGTCAGCACCTGAAAGAGGTTAAAAATTTTAAGATCTTATCTTCTAGTGCGCTCACTAGTGTCAAAGGACAAGGGGTACGACTGGTATTTCTCAGATTTTTGAGTTCGGTCTAACACACGGTGTTATCTCTTACGGGCCGTCACTGTTCCAAGTCTGACGTTGTCATCGTAAATCCTCCTAGCGTGCTCCAGAGTATCCACTACACGAACAGCGTTTGACAAGGCCAGTGAGAGTATCTTTCGAACCCGTGTACCATGGTCTAGTGATTATTCAATTTATAGTGGTCTTTATATGGTATTGGTTGAAGATATAACTTAATTATGAGTTCCAACTGGATTAGCCGCAACCCACAGTACATGCATTGACAATGAACAACGATTCTTTGCTGTTCATTCCGCGGTCTCCCTTCGATTTTTCCATTTCTCACACGAAGGCCTTACCTCTCTCGGTGGTGAGAGCATATAAAGACGAATGGAAAGTTTCAATCGTAAATCATTATTTCTGGAATAAAGTCAAGTAATGCAAAGCAGTGAATTTTTTAAAAAAATTCGGGAAAATCAGAAAAGGAAATAAAATGTTCTTTCATGTTGTTAGTTTCACTCAAATGAAAAAAAGAATATTTCGTCCTGAATTTTTTCAAAGGCCCGATCTTTTGTGCCCTTAAAGGTGCGAGCGAAAGTCCTTTTTGCATTGATTAAGCGTAACACATAGCAAATCTTGCGCATTTTTTGAGCTTGATCCGCACGGAGAGGTGCTATGGCGAAAGAAAAACTTCACTCTCCTAAATAGATTAGCTTTTTGTTTGAAGATAGTATTCAAATACCACATTGAGGTTTCGAAAGCTCTTGATTTGTTTACTTTTCATTTTAGTTAATTTCGGTTTCACTTTGAGGAAAATAAAGGTTGTTGTTGTTGTTGTTGATGATGAGAAATCGATACAATCCCCGGCAGAGGTAGGATACATGATTTTCGTTTCAATCCGACAATCAAATATACCTTGCAGATCTTGCCTTTTCTCAATTTCTTCTTGTGATTTCAAAAATTATTTCCACACTGTCATCACAAGCGCAAATGTTGACATAGTTTACTCCTGTGCTTTTCGCGCGCTTGTGTATCACATTTCACTTGTCACGCAATGAAAGTTATTCGCGTTGTTCAAAACTTTCAATCTCTAATATGCAGAATTTGAGACAATTTTCAGTGTGGCCTCGGGGATGTGATATCGCCAGATGTAATGTGAGAAATGATTGCAGACAAGTAAGAGCATTTCTTTATATCTGTAGTTTTTAGACGTGTTATCCGGTTGCGATTGAATTAGTCAAGTAGTCAGTGACAATGTTGTACTATTCTCCAGTATTTTCGACAAACACACAGAAAAACAAAGCTTGATTGGCGAGTGCATTTATACAGATTGGCATAGAGAAGATTTTCTGTTTCTATTTCCTGATCATAAATATATACAGAGGTAAAACAACGGACGCGTTTCATCCATGTGGCAAGTAGAGAAACGACTGATGTTTACATTTACGTCGGTGCGCGATTTTTTCAGTTTTTTCTTGCGGTGGACTTTACTCGTAATATTTTAGGCAAATTCTTTTTTTGGTCACGTAAAAAGGGAGCACTTACACCTTCTAGCTTAAAAATAACGCTAGTTTGAAACTGTAGCATGATATGAGAGATAGGGTATTAATTTCACTGATTTCAAGTTATTTCCCTAGGAACGGCTCCTTCATCTCGCTTGAACGGCCCAATATAAACTCGAAAATTTCACCTGAAAAGAATCATTCGATAACTTAATGCTAATATGGGGAGCACTCACATTTAAAGCTAGTTATTTACGTGTATAAGAGCATAAAATGAAACCAGAGACCTTGGCTTTTATCTAAAAGCTTCCGTGAACTGTAATGACACGTGCAAAGTAACAGGAGGAACATGAAGTACTGAAATGGCGAATTGTGTCAAAATGCATTCCACACATCTCGACCTAGCGCGCACGCTTTTCACGGGCCAAACTAAATATTTTAACATGATAAATAAGAGAAATTGCCCGTTCAAAAAAGTTATTTTATTACCAGTATATTCGTATACCCCCGATGATATGGTCATCTGAAATATGGCCAAAATCACTCTATCTAAGAAACAGCAAACATTGTATTCTTTACGTGGACAACTTCAAATGACAGAATGTTCAGGTCGAGATAAATTATAGTTTGGAAGCAAGCAGAAGGGATGTAAAAACGATTGTGAAAGTATCAACCCGAGAAAACGTTGCCTTGTCTTGAACGAGAGTTTTGAAAATGTACTAATTTGCATAATTTCAGTTGGGCCATCGGGCACGCTTTGGCCGATTTCGAACTTTCCCAATTTTTGCCAAAATAAAAATTCCTTGGAACTTTTGAATATTATATTTGAAAACAGTTCACCAAAAGGGTCTTTTGGGGCAAATAAAAAAAAATTCGAATTTTCTCTTCTGTCGCCGGATTCTTGAAAGTTACTGACAACGGCTCTTAAACGTTTATAGACAACTATGAGCATAAAGGTCTTCTAATTCCACAAAGGATTCTTAAATAAATATATATTTTTTCTAGTTGTTTGTTGATGATCGCGCGGAAAAATTGAAACTTGGATTTTGACGTCAACTTATAATTAGCGCTTGTGAATCAGTCACGCGCCTTCAGGTAGGGATGATACCATAGGTACTAAATTCTGGCCACAAACCTGTACAAAGTGGAACGCCACAGACTCTACAGTGTTTCTAACTGCGCTAAATAAATTTGCTATTATGTTTCCCCTGACGTATTGACTATTTCTGAAAGTGTTTCCTCTTAAGCCCAAGCCTAGAATTTGTTCGGAAGATTCCCATTAAAACTAATGCCGAACCCAACATCTTTCTCGAGTGGCCGGAGTTTGAAGCAGCTTGCGTTATCACCATAAATCAGTCAATTTCCACTCCTTCTCCTGTCTACGACCATACCACCCAGAGAAAACATCTCTTCTGGTCTAGTTAGTTGACTTTGAATGTGAGTGTAGTGTCTCTTCGTGAAATAGTTGCTCACTAGAAGTAGAGTATTGGGGAAAAATGATATCGTAATCAAGGAATAAAAGATATCTTTCAAATAATTATCTGAATTGATTTTCAAGACCATGTATATTTACTGAGCCTGAGGCGAATAATTGTTAAATATCACGGTCTACTTAGGCCTTGGTACAGCGTATACCCAGACCAACCATGCACTAACCAGTGTTCTAACCAGAGTCCGTGCGCCCATGGAGGCACCTGCACTGAGCTATGCGACAACGCCAGACACAAGTTTAAATGCACGTGCACGGCTGGGTACTTCGACTTACGACGTTTTGGAGGAGCTCCACCTTCGTCTGAATTGCGTTTCTTGGTCTCTTTAAGGCTCTCCATCGCTTTTTTCCTGATATCTTCTGCAGTCTCGTTGTCCTTGAGTTGCTGTTTCGATGCTGATTGAGCTTTTGCTTGTATGGTATCTTCTCTCTCCACTAACTCCTCGATCAGTGATTCCTTCTCCTTTAACTCTTCCACAGAAATCCCATTTGCCTTCTCTTCCTCGCTCATTTTTTTGCTGAACCTTTTTTTTCGGAGAAGGTTCCACGGCTCTCGTACAGCTTTTTTTTATCCTTCAGTTGGAATTTTGGAGAGTGTATTTCATTCACACTGTCGACTATTGCTTCCCAAGCCAGTCTACGAGCGGGACTTCCTTTCTTTGTTCCAAAACCATTTCTTGCTATCATTTCTCTCACAAAAAGCACATTATGTTCTTCGCTCCACTCCATCGGCCTAGAGTGAAACAACGGGAAACGAGAGGTAAACCATAATTTTGATAAGAATGAAGAATCAAAGCAGCTAAAACCTCGGCCAAGTAGCTTAATTTACTCACTCGGATTTTTGCACTAGATCATCAGATGCTGCCATATTCAGTCTGAGTCTACATGTGTCCTTTTAAAATACGATGAATAAAAAACGTTTTATACCAGAAGCTATTCAATTAAATTACGAGAAGATATTTACTCTTAAGTTGCGATAACTAAAAGGCCAGGAAAAAAAAAGGAGTATAAGCAGACAAAAGACTCGTATATACTCACGTTTTCTACACACCCTGAAAACAACACTTTTGAGGTCGGCGCCAAGCCTAGACGACTTCGCCCCAAATGTACGACCTCGAAATAAAACTTCACTTCCTCGCGCCGTCGCCGTCCTAAAAAAGTCTCTTTGCTACAGGTCCCTAATGAAATAAACACTGACGCGACACCGACAGCGTTCAAGATATCGCTTACAACAACAACAACAACAACAACAATACTTTATTTCACCCCATTACTATTACAACAGAAAATAAAAATATATGCATACAATAGATAATAGGGGTGCTGGCTGCCCGAAATAACCTAAAAGTTAAAAATACCAGGCAGCCAGCTGTAAGAAAAGATATTTAAATGTTAAGGTCAGGGACACAAGAACAAACATACATAAATAAATACACACAAAAATAAAGTTAAACAGAGTTAAGTAAAGTACCAGTGCTTACTGCACTGTCTTTGATTCCTTTTCCAAATGCCCTATGAAATCATTATAAAAGTAATACAGTTGATGTTCTTGGACGTAAATATGTTTGACCCTTCTCAGAACTCATTTTAAAAACGACCCTGGCATGGGTATCGGTTGGGTCAAAAATATATTTACGCCCGCGAACATCAACTCTATTGCTGGAAGTCGACGCCAAGCACTAAAGCGAGGTGAAACAGGCAAAACTAAAACATTCGTAATCTTTACTAAATGTGTAATAATTTTCGAACGAGCTCACAGATTTTTGCAATATTACAATAGCTTTCCAGCTGCCGCTAATTAAAAGGGCGGTACATGCAGTCTTGCATGGCATCACTTCATATTGTGAATTTGTGGGTCTGTAGATCTGATACACCTCTGTTCGCACCAATACTAATTTGTATAGATATGGCGTCATAGTTCCATGCAGGCTAAAATTAATTGTGTGTTCCCTTGTCAATGAGGATAAGAAAAGTGAGCAAATGTAGTGACGTTGACACGTATACACTGACAGGCTGGATAAATCAATTAATGGTATTTTTTTAAGAAAACTTATTGACCTAAAGAGCGTAGACATTTTGCGGATCAAACATCTAGGATAAGGATTGAAAGCTTTGGTGCTCTGGGTAACCTGGGTTGCCCCGGGATGCCCTGGGACAGACCGCGTCATGGCTTCGGTCGGTTTTTTTTTTTTTTTTTTTTCATTAGTGATTTTCTTTTCTCTAAAGTTAAGTGTCGTTAGGATCGGTTCCCCGGGTTACAAAGTATGGCGTTATGGTAATTAGCACGGAGACAAGCCATGGAATTTTCAATTTTTGCCGGGATTACATTCATCAGCCGAGCTATCGATTTTCCTATCTGGACGTACGAAGTTAACATATGTGTTAGCATTGTAAAGAGAAGGCGTTAAGAAGAATTCGATATTTTAATAGTTAAAACAAACTCAAATGATAATGATGTTTATTGAACTCCTTTTCCTCACTTTTGCCTTTGCAGCTCAATCCGCGTGGACACTCGCACTTATAGATTCCAGCAATGTTCTTGCATGGCTTCATTTTCTTACACTCATCCATGTCTGGAAAGCAAGCAAACGCTGCCTCATGATGCATTCATCGGAATTTTGGAGTACATTTTTAGTCATTTTATTACCATTTAACAAATATGAGCTGTCTTGACCATTTAATAATATATTAAAGAGTGCAACGAAATTTTATAACATTACCGTGTAAGAAGTTCGGAATTCACCTTCATCTCATGGAGAGTCAATGCCTCCTGGACAGGTTGACTCAAACCGTAAAATTTAACCTTAATGCGATGCTTCGTCCAAGTGCACAGAATTCGATTTGAGTTTGGTTCAAATTAGCAGTGCAATTGTTTACATCTCTTTCGCATCCGTAGAACCAAAAGTATATAACAGGCACATCTCTTAATTCAGCACTGAAGTAAGTATCGTAGTTGACCCACCGAGGAGTTGCCTGTTGCGCTCATGCCTAGTACATGACTTAAGTTGGCAGCAATCTCATTAATTTATATTACATGTAAAGCAATTTTTCTCGACACAGTAATTTCTATAAATTCCTTCTCTGCGAAAACCAAACATTCTAACATAGACTAAATCAAAGGCTGCTTTGCAAAAACAACTATCTGTTCCAAAAAAAAAAAAAAAAACAACACACACAATGCATTGAAACACAATGGATAGAGACTGCCAAATTTCTTCCTTACGAGAAACGACCCACTGCTGACAGAATCGCTTGTCGTAGTTTGCCTTTGCGCACGTGTTTGACCAGCTTTTATAGCTGAGTCACGTGACATCATGAGGGCATGGACTCTGGTTACAGGACTGATTACTGTGCTTGGTCTGGGCATGCGCTATAGGTGTTTGCATTGCCGCCATTTAGGTGTAAAAAAGAAAAGTAGTCTCCAATGAAAGTTAACCCTAAGAGGAGAAAAATCTTAATGTTCCTGTACACCAACATGGCCGCCATGACGTCTCATGCAAAACATGAATACCAAGAAAATTAGTACAAAGGGTAAATGAAAAAAAAAAAGCAGTATTCTGAGACATAATACTAGAATACATACTGTATCAAACTGCAAGTTGGAGAAGCTTTTCCATCTTCCCCTTTTTAGAAATAAGAGCCTAGTTACCATCGGTGCTTAAATCCTGTTTCTTTAGTAGAGTAACATCCTCCTGATGCCTGCTGGCCAAAGAAAGATCATCTCTAGTACCATTTACATATTGATTCTCTGGAATACGTTATTCTGTCTAAAAACACAATAATACGCTAAAATCAACCTAGAATCACCTATCCTCACCACATCTTTTTTGCGTTTTAGCGGTCTTGAGTAAATTGATGATTCATTTTGCTTCTCTCCTGTCACGCACGAAATCCTTTTATAACTTGTTTTTAATTCCAGATGGGATGTCTCAAATGTTTCGATTCCTGAGCGACAGGTTTTGCAATTATAAAATATTAAAAATTATAATTACTGAGAGACTAGTTAAACTAACAAAAATTGAAACATGCAAGGCGCAGGTGCACACTTTATTTATCAGTAAGAGAGGCCTTTATTTGCCCATTTCTCAGTCATAAGCGAAAAGTTATCTACGGATAAAGAATATAGTGTACTTTGCATGGTTTGAAACTTACCGAGAAAGAGCATTCTCCGTTTAGGAAAAAGGTACGTTTTGAGACTACTAAAATTGAATTTAAATAATGTATTGCGGGTTTCTAATAACAAACAAAATGTTTGAAAATATACCTAGTTAAAATTCATGGCTACTCTACTAAAATATTATTCAATTGTTTAAGGCTTTTACTTTTACTCTCAATATCGCTCTATTTTATTTTGCAGTTGTATCAAAATATGCCTGTAAGCAAGGAAAAGTAAAAGGTCCTGCACGAATAATTTGACGTGCGTTTGCTTTCATTTACGTATTGAGAATACCATCTGAATTGTTTTTATCCAAATTTAACACTCAGAATTTCTTGAGAAGAGAACATCATTGTTACGTTCAATATATATGTTTAGCTTAATGATAACAGATAGTCAACTGTTTTCACCAGCTCTACCAAAAACAAAACCTTTATGTTAATATCGACTACTGACCTCAGGAAACAGCTCATTTAAACAGTCTGAGAGAATTTAATATGAGTGTTAAGTCAATCATTATTCGTGTTACGAACGGAAACCTTTATTACGTTCTCTTTTTCTTTTATTCTATCCTAGTAGGGGCCCTTTTTTAATTATGTACGTATTAAGAATGTTAATATGAAAACGCTATGTTATTTAACTTATATGAAAGTGAGAAGTGATCATCGCAGTGAATTTTCCAATTTATGCAATTGGAAATTGGAAGCCTGAAAAAATTCAGGCTTCAACGGGATTCGAACCCGTGACCTCCGCGTTACCGGTGCGATGCTCTACCAACTGAGCTATGAAGCCACACATTGGGAGCAAGGTCAATTGTAGGTTCCCATTTTCCCGTGAGAGAAGTGAAACGATGTAAAGTATATGAAATAATTCATATATGAACTGCGGATATAGATGAAAGTGAGAAGTGATCATCGCAGTGAATTTTCCAATTTATGCAATTGGAAATTGGAAGCCTGAAAAAATTCAGGCTTCCAATTTCCAATTGCATAAATTGGAAAATTCACTGCGATGATCACTTCTCACTTTCATCTATATCCGCAGTTCATATATGAATTATTTCATATACTTTACATCGTTTAACTTATATGGTTGAAATTTTGCTTAAAACAAGATCATTCGTTAGGAAAATTTCTTACAACGAAAGAAGCAATATTCATGGCTGAATTTTTGGATATGTTAACCATTAGCAGGTGGTTAGCTAAATGTAAAGATTATATTTTACTATGTTTGACTGGTGCTTTGAAGGCGAAATTTCAAGTCGGTTCAGATAGGCCAAGACTGATTCGAAAACGAAAAAGATATGAATTGATTTTCATTTCCGGTTGAAATCAAACGGAAACGGAAATCAGTCCGTTACCGAAAAACAAAGGGCTGACGACTTTGTCAATTCTAAGTGTTTTAAAAACTTATTAATAATTCAAAAGTCCATTGAATTATTAAATGGTCAATAAAACATCACTTGCAGTGGTTTTAAAACCCAGTAATACCTCCTTCTTATTAGCATTCGGTGTTTAATGTTTTTTCTCCTGTACTAATTTCCAACGTTCACAAAAGCATCATTGTTATGAATTCTTCTGACAGACGCTTATCCAGGAATGTTTTTTTTTTAAAGACCTCGCTCACAGTTTACTGTCCAAAATGGAAGGGAAAGACGTAGAAAGGATACAGTGACATTGTTTATATAGTTTTGTATGTGCGTAACAGAAATCATTTCATTTATGTTGTTACGTTTTACTTGTTTTATTTCTTTTAATTAAGAGATTCGTTTATAAGAAGAGCATAAATTTCGTTATACAACGAAAATACGGTCAGTTTAAAGATGTTTTGTTTCTATATTAATTAAAATTCAAATGTTTTACTGTAAAGACGCTATTTATGGTTAAAATAATACTAAACATGCATAACGTGTAGTATTTATAAGGTTACCCGAATAGAAATAAACGGCAAATCTTAGAATGTATACGCTGTGTCAAATTTTGTCAGAATGCCGGGAATTCTAAAATTTTCCGGGAATGTATCCCAAAAATTCGGGAGGATGATCCAAATTTCCGGACGAAATTTCCGGAAGAAGTTTTCGGGAGGAATTTCCCAATTTCCTAGTATTGCTAAAAAATCGTTTGTTAGAGTTGTCACCCCTCCGTGAAATTAGCATACGAGAAAAACATTAAGCACCGCATACTAATAAGGAGGATGTTTTAAAAGCACTGCACGTGAACTTTTATCGACCATTTGATGCATTTTATAGGTCAATGGGCTTATGAATTATTATCGAGTTTTTGAAAAAAATAATTGCCCGAAAGGAATAAAAAAAGGTTAAAATATAATTTTTTGCTGTGGTTATGGATTTTATGCATTTGCATATTAGATACATCCTAACCTATCGTATCCAAATGTGAAGCGGATCAACATCCTTCTTTGCCAGGCACGGAACCCTTTGATAACTTGTTTTGAATTCCAATTAGAGTGGGTCTTGAAAAAACCCATATGATTGAAATGTTGGCAAAAACAAATATTTCTAGGAGACCAAAAACGTTGTCCATTTTTCTTAAAGGTGCGTTTGAAAAATAATCGAAGGCGAATTTACATAATAAATTTGAGTTATCTAAATGTTTGACATATACGAGGTTAAAATTTCTTGATACTCAAACAGAAATCAAACAGAAAAGGAAATCATTCCGTTACCGGAAAAGAAAGGGCTGACGTCTTTGTCCTTTCTAAGTGATTTAAAAACTTATTAATAATTCAAAAGCCCATTGAAATATCAAATAGTCAATAAAACATCACTTGCAGTGGTTTTAAAACCCGATAATACCTCTTTCTTATTAGTATGCGGTGTTTGATGTTTTTCTCGTGTTCTAATTTCCAACGTTCACAAAAGCATCATTGTTCTGAACTCTCTTGACACACGCTTATCCAGGATTGTTTTTTTTTTTTTAGAGACTTCGCTCACAGTTTACTCACGTTTATTTATCGTGTATAATTTCCATGGCGGAAAAGGTAGTATTTTTCCCATTTTATACAATAATATGTCTGCACAGAAAAGAGAATAAGTTAGGGGAGAGACGCGCATTTTAGCGGTTTGAGTAAATTGATGAGTCACTACTTTACATCTCACCTGTCACGCACGGAACCCTTTTATAACTTGTTTTCAATTCCAACTGAGATGTCTTAAGCTTTCGATTCATGAACGACAGGTTTTGCAATTATAAAAGATAAAAATATATATATTACCGAAAGACTAGTTAAACTAACAAAAATTGAAACATGTAAGGCGCGGGTGTACACTCTATTTGTCAGTAACGAAGGGCCTAAGTTTGCCCGTTTCTTAGCCATTAGCGACCTCTTATCAATGGATGAAGAATATATTGCACTTTAGTTGGTTTGAAACTCACAAAAGAAGAACATTCTCCGTTTTAGAAAAAGGTACGTTTTGAGACTACCAAAATCGAGTTTAAATAACGTGTCGCGTGGTTTCTGATAACAATCGAAATGTTTGAAAATATACCTAGTTAAAATTCATGGCTACTCTACTAAAATATTATTCAACTATTTAAGGCTTTTACTTTTATTCTTATATCGCTCTATTTTGTTTTGCAGTCGTATCAAAATATGCCTGTAAGCAAGAAAAGCAAAAGATCCTGCACGAATAATTTGACGTGCGTTTGCGTTTTTATTTACGTATTGAGAATATCATCTGAAATGTTTCTTTCCAAATTTGATACTCAGAACTTCTTTATAAGAGAACATCATTGTCACGTTTAATATACGTGTTTAGCTAAGCAATAACAGATAGTCAACTATTTTTACTAGCTGTACCAAAAACGAAACCTTTATGTTGATATCGACTGACCTCAGGAAACAGCTCATTTAAACAGTCTGAGGGAATTTAATATGAGCTTTAAGTCAAATCATTATTCGTGTTATGAATGTAAACCTTTATTACGTTCTCTTTTTCTTTTATTTTATCCTAGTAGGGGCCCTTTTTAATTATGTACGTACTAAGAATTTTAATATAAAAACGCTGGGTTATTTAACTTACATAATTGAAATTTTGCATAAAAGAAGATCATTCGTTAGGAAAATTTCTTACAACGAAAGAAGCATTATATTCTTGGGTAAATTTTTGAGTATGTTTACCATTGGCAGGTGTTTAGCTAACTGTAAAAATTATACTTTACTTTGACTGGTGTTTTGAAGACGAAATGTCAAGTCGGTTCAGATCGGCCAAGACTGATTCGTAAACGAAAAAAAAAAAAAAAACATGAATTGACGTTTATTTCCGGTTGAAATCAAAAAGAAACGGAAATCATTCCGTAACTGGAAAACAAAGGGCTGACGACTTTGTCCTTTCCAAGGGTTTTAAAACTCATTTATAATTGATAAACCCATTGACCTATTAAATGGTCGATAAAACATCACTTGCAGTGGTTTTAAAACCCGATAATACTTCCTCCTTATTAGTATGCGGTGTTTAATGTTTTTCTCGTATTTTAAGGCTGGTTTCCATATGATTGTGGATCGCAGATCGCAGATCGCAGATCGCAATAAGGTCTGCGATAGTCTGCGATCATATGGAAACATACTTCTGCGATCGTGATCGCAGAAGATGGCAGAAGATAGAGCCATGTTCTATCTCCTGCGATCGTCTGCGATCCCCTGCGATCAATTGCAATTGTGCGATCATATGGAAACCAAAGTTTTGCGGGTTCTCTCCCACGATTCAACGCTCGTGTGTTCGATTGTAGGAACGGTCTACGTAGCAACAATCATTTCGTTGTCATTTCGAGGAATTTATGGAGGAAGTTGCTCGCTATGAATGTGCTTACAATCGCAGCAGCAAAGATTTAAAAAAAAAAAGAACGAAAAGGCCAACTGTTGGGACAAAATCGGGTAGAAGTTTTATTTATCGGCCGGGGAAGCGGAGGCCAAATTTTGCAACATAAGAACAGCGTACGGTCGTTATCGAATCCAAAACCGATGTTTTCGACGGTTTTGGAGCTGACAACGACTCGCTTCATCACAAACAGAAGAAGTAAATTTGCTTGCGCAAAATCTCCGCTCTTCCACGTTCGCGATGTTGTTTGCTTTTTAGCCTACACCTGCGTGTACATTTGACTTTTCCGCTGACCAAAACGTATGGCTACAGTCGGCTCTGCGATCGTTGCGATTATATGGAAACGGTCGATCGATCGTCTGCGATTGTTTGCGATCGTCTGCGATCGTCTGAGATCATATGGAAACCAGCCTTTAGATAGAACATGGTTCTATCTACTGCGATCGTCTGCGATCACGATCGCAGGATCGCAGACGATTGCAAAAGTATGTTTCCATATGATCGCAGACGATCGCAGACCTTATTGCGATCTCCGATCTGCGATCTGCGATCATATGGAAACCAGCCTTTAGTTTTCAGCGTTTACAAAAGAATCATTGTTATGAACTCTCCTGACACACGCTTTTCCAGGAATGTTTTTGAAGCCGTTCAAAAAACTCGGTGCACGTGCTTTATCGGGTCAAAAACCACCCGGCTGCATCTTGTGGTTTTAAATCCTGATAAAACACTGCTGTTAGTGTTTGAAACATTAATTACAAAGGTTCCTTCAAAGGAAATATGTCGATAAGTATTTAGGTACTTTACTACTAGCCCCTTAAAGGTCACCGACTTGCTTTTGTTCCTTTTCTTACCTTAACCTTGGACAGGTTCGAGTCATGTTTGTTTGTGTTTTCTTTTTGATTTGCGGTTCGATTTTTGTTCACCAGTTTGGTAGAGCTTGTCAACCGATTTCCGAGAGCTGGACGAAAAAAAAGAGACACCCTCTCTCTCTCATTTATTTATTTGTTTTTATTTTTGAAGTGTTTGGGAAGTTTTCCTCTCCATTTTGGAGTTCTTTCTCCTCTACATAACTTAGCAAGTATAAAAGCTATGACAATAAGACTTACGGAATATGTAATACGTCCAAAGATAATGTTCGTTTTTGTGAGGTCAGTTTAACGGGAAGTGATGACTTCATCCGACGTGTTAAATTCCTTCATTTCCCGAAAACGTCAGAAACGAACAATATCGACCGAAAATTAAATACCCATGTTCACCCAAAAGGCTTTTCGCGCGCTTGCTATTCTTTACAAACGCATCTATTGTTGATTGTCTTGCGATCTTATTGATTGACCAGAATATCCACGTTGGGATGAAAATACTGCATGGCGTATTTAAGTAAATCAGACTGATTGATTTTACTTCAGTTTCTCCGATTGATTTGCATCTCTCCACCTACAAAAGATATATACTCTCCAAAGCGCTGGAGTTGTGTCACACTATCATGAAATTATCTCTGCCTTTGATGGTATAGCCTTGATAATATATTCTTAAATCGACCATTTATGAATTTTAACTTACTTGCATTTGTTATTAAGAACAAACGAAGCAAACCTTCCTGGAAAATCATTCAGTTTATTAAATGTCTGTTCGCAATTGTATTTACATGAATCGGACGAATCAAATCAAATCGTAGTGCTCAAACTTACGTGCCAATTTCAGATATCCGTTGTTACAGCCCGTCGCACCTGATCTGGAAGGGTAGTTAAGAAACGTGAGTGACCGGACTTATGACTATGAATAACCCTACGCTACCCTAGTTAGTTAGCTTTGTAAGTCACGTGCCCTTGTTCGCGTCTTTGTGGCTCGCAAATCAAAAGTGTAGTAATCTTGCTCGGACGTCAAAAAATTGTATATCGATATACAATGGCCATTGAGCGTTGTGTTTAAGTGGGAAAGCCACGTTTTGTCCAGTTTCCTAACATTAATTGGTCCTTCGAAGTCGGATGGAGACGATATCTGTGCCGTGGATTGACTGAGTTGAATCTTCATACGGTCAACAATTTACCACGTGGGTGTCAAGATGGCCGCCAGGTCTTCGAGTAATCAGGGCAGCGAAATGCTTAAACGAGAGGACATCTTCCTTAACAGTGGAACAACTTTGCGAAAGACTTAGCAAAGTCAAGATCCAGAGTGGCACCTATTAAGACACTTCCAAGATTAGAGCTTCTAGTTGCAGAAGTGAATGCCGGAATTGTTGAAATATGTTGGAGAGATGGCTAGAAGATGAATAGTGTCGTTTGTTGGGCTGATACCATGACAGCACTTCACTGGATCCGAGGACAGAGTTCTTGTTGGAAGCCATTCGTAGCAAACCGAGTAGCAGATTGAAATACAGTCAACGTGAGACCCTGAATACTGGAATTATTGCCCTAACAAAGAAAATCCTGCAGATTTGTTGACACGCGGATTGACCAATGGTGATATGATTTCAAGCACGCTGTGATGGAATGGACCCCGATGACTGTTGCATCCTTGTGCGTCTCAACCTACACAACCACGAACTAAAGGTACTGTCCCTGAATTCTGCCATTGAATGATATATCACGGTATGGAACGTGGATGAAGTTGATCAGAGTAACCGTTTACGTACTTAGAACCGCAAAGTTGTTCAAGATGAGACTGAAGTCTGAGGTGACAGAATTGTCAGCTGAGGAGATGAAACAGGCAGAGTAAAAGTGCTGTATGTGGATTCAAGAAGAGGTCTATAAAAAAGACTACGAGCAGTTGTAATCCGGAAGAACACTACCCTGCAGTAGCTGCCTCCTAAAGCTAGATCCTGATTACGACGAAGAATATAAAATGATTAGAGTAGGTGAAAGACTACAGTTAACCGACCTTCCTGAAAAGAACAAGCACCAAGTAATCTTGCCGCAAGGACATCCAGCCGTTGCAAAGGTGATACAAGATGTACAGAGACAGATGTTGGATGCAGGTCCAGACGCTGTACTATTAGTCTTACGACAGACGATTTGGCTTACCTAAGAAAGACGTGAGATCAAACGTACGTGTTATCAGGAGATGTGTACCTTGCCAGAGACAGCGAGTCGGAACTTGCACACAGACGATGGGATCACTATCGGAGGAAAGAGTGTCAGACTCCTTACCATTTGTACACATTGGTACTGACTTTGCCGGACCCTTATATGTAAAGGAGGGCTCAAGTGTCAAGAAAGCATATGTATGTGTGTTCACATGTGCATCGTTGCGTATGGTTCACTTGGAGGTTACAAATGACGTAACAACAGAGGAATTTCTGTAAGCCTTCAGTCGCATAACAAATCACAGAGGTCTTTGCCATACTGTGTGGTCAGAAAATGCAAAAACCTTCAAGCCGCAAGTAGAGAAATTAAGAAGTTGTATGACCGGCCAAAGTCATAGAGCCATTCGCTGTGGGACAATTAAGATCAAGATCGAATCAAGTCAGAACAAACAGTAAAGGGATTATGTAGAGATTCGTCACAGAACGCTTGCCATGGAGAGGTGGATGGTGGGAAGAGTTTCTTAGAGCAGCTAAGAAACCACTGTGCGAAGTTCTTTGAAGAGCACTTCTTTCCTTCAACGAGCTGAATACACTTCTCATCAATATAGAAGCTGTAATCAACGCCAGACCTCTGACCGCAGTAAGTGACGACAGCAGATATCCATTACCAAACACGGCTGCTCATCTTGCCATTGGCAGGGATGAGCAATTGGAAGAGTCCAGTAAGCGAGTTATGGAAAGATATCTCCATCTCCAACGATTGCTCAACCACTACTGAAGAAGGTCGAAGCAAGAGTACCTTCGTCAGCTTACGGTGAGAAGCAAGAGACACAAGGAAACAGCGCCCACTCAACTAGGCGATATCGTGCTGGTCTCTGAAGATAACGTTTCTCGTGGAAAATGGCTACTAGGTAGAGTTGAAGAGGTTCACCTTAATAAGTCGGACTTGTACAAAGTATCACAGCGAGAGAACAGAAGAACTTCCTAACCTGGCCTGTACAACGTCTGCATAGATTAGAGATAAAACTAGCTGCCCCACAAGCCAGTCATGAAAAAGAAGTTCCTGTACATGGTGGGGAGAAGTGGCAGTCGAATTTTGTTCCCGCTCAGAGTGTTCCTGTTCCTGAACCTAGACACAGTGTTTTCCTCCCCGATAGACGACAAGATGGGGGGGGGGGGGGGGGGGATGTTACAGCCATTTGCACCCGACCTGGAAGGGTGGTTTAAAAAAGTGAGAGACTAGACTTATGACTATAATTAACCCTACCCTTTTCTTGTAAGTTAGCTCTGCAAGTCACATTCCCTTGTTCGCGTCTTTTCAGCTCGTAAATCGAAAGTGTTGTAATCTCGCTTGGACGCCAAAAAGTTGTATATCGATGTCGACTGACCATTAAACGGTAAGTTCAAGAGGAAAGCTGTGTTTCGTCGAGTTTGCTAACATCCGTAGAAATCAGGAAAATCGCTGCAACAGATGCAAGGAAGGAGACAACGAAAGTAGTATTTTCCTGATTTGACGTCGATGACACCCTGACCGTAACGCCTGATAGGGTGACCGCTGGCCAGTTTCTAGACACCCTTAACTCTACCCATCTCTCCCTTAAGTTTCGAATCGAAGTCGAACGGGAAGGATACCTTCCCTTTTCTAGGAATTGGACTGCTTAACCGTGCACCAAAGATTTGGAGCAAGGTCTACATTAAAAGAACCCACGCGGGTCTCCTTCTGCATTTCCAGAGTCACGTTGACATTAAGTACAAGTGCAGCCTAGTTAACACCATGGTGGATCGCGCTTATCGATTATCTTCTAACTGGTCATTTTTCTCCGAGGAATGTGACCGCTTTAAAGAAGGTTTTTTTTTATAACTTGAAATACCTTAAGTCACAGGTTGAAACTACAATCAAGCGGTTCGTTGAGAGAAGGATTTCATCTCAAGAGCCCTGCCCATCACCAGATGTACCATCGGAGACTGTGAGAGTTGTGTTACCCTTCAAGGACCAGTCTTCAGCTAATTATGTTAAACAAAAACTGAACAATCTAAGTTCGAAGTTGAACGTGACTGTCCAACAAGTGTTTCAGTGTAAGCAAAAACTTAAGCGACACGAAATTAAGCCCCTTATTGTCAACCAACAATGTATTGTCTATGGATTTAAATGCAACCTGTGTGATACAGGGTATGCGGGTTATACACGTGGTCACCTACACGAGCGCGTAGAAGGGCACACTAGATAGTCATCTTCGATTTACAAACAATACAACCTCCAACACAATATAATAGTGAAATACCTTAACGCTTCATTGAGCAATTTCACATCATCGCGAAATGTAGCGGCAAATTTGATTGCGTCGTTAAAGAAACGATATACATTCGCATGCGTAAACCAACACTGAACGTGCAAACGGATTCCTTCCGCGCCAAGGTGTTTGTTTAGGCCGTTTATTGTAATTTTTGCTTATCTTGTACCTTTCCTTATTTGCATGCTATTTAACTGGTCTCTTGATAATGGAGTAAGGATTACCCCGAAACGTCGAACAGCAATAAATCTTTCCCGGTTTTTTTAACATGACTACCATACCAAAAATTAGTTTGATGGTGTAAGATCTCCATTTCATAAAAAAATATAGTATGTAATCCTAAACTTGGCTTCAGATTATTTTCGCACGAAAGAAAAAAAAAGAAAAGGGGTTAGGCAGAAATATTTTGCTTTGCGTTTTGTGATTGACACATTGAGAATATTCTTAGTCATTTTCAACCAAATTTGAAAGTTATGCTAAGAAAGGGAAGATCTTTTCCTTTTACCAGATATCATTATTGTTACTGAACAATTCTAACAGAGCTACACGTCCATCGCCAAAAATAAACATTTCTGTTTGCTTTCTAAATTGTTTGCACGACTTGACCAAAGTTATTAGAGAGGTTAAGAATCACGTTTACGGCAAACGGCAAACGTGAGATATGGCCACGTGACCATGTTTATTCTATATTTGCCACTTGCTGTTTTTATTTCCTCTTTTAAATAGAGTAGTTTTGCGTTAGCATCAAAGGCCAGAATTTGTTTGCACTATTCTCATCTTTGTACTCTCTTTTTTAAGAAAGCATGAACGCGAATCTCACGTTTGCCGTTTGCCGTTTGCCGTAAACGAGATAACTGCTGTGGATAAATTGCTGTGTTCAATTCTCTCGTCATAAACCGAACAGCAGTGCACGAAAAATTCTAATGTCCTCTTTTTCAACTTTAATTAAAGTGGGACGTTTTAACTGTAAAAACATGGAGAAATAATGCAACAGGATGGTCTAAACGACTTCAATAATTAAAATGTTGTCAAACAGAAGACATTCTGAACTTACAAGCAATATTTACGACAATATTTACGTTGACAACTTAATTTTTTTTTATCGACGACAAAATAGTTGTCGATAACAATTTTTCTAGGCTGTTTAGGCCCTGAGATAGAAATTTTCCAATTTCTAAAAAAATTCGCCTGTCAATAACCAGTTGTCATGATTACTCAATAAATTAGATGCCAAGTATTTGTTAGATAATTTCTTAAAAAATGCGAAGTTTCGTGTTGTTTGTGCGCAATTGTTGAAGAAAAATATATATTAAACGTTCAAAGTCTTCACGGGCAGAATCCACCCCTTCCCGGTCTAGATAGGGTTAAATTACAAATTGCTTGTTTCTGATAACAACAAAAAAGTTGTGAAATTTTAAGGTCAATGTTATAAAAATAAGTAGGTACCATATCCAAAAAATTACTGCAATTGTGTAAGATTTTCATTGCAAAAATTGCAGTATCTTAGACCAAACTTGGCATGAGATTTTTCTTGTATGAAAGAAAAGAAGAAAGAGTCACAGGAAGAATATTTTGCAAAGTGTTACCCAATTGACACATTGAAAATGTTCTCTGGTATTTTAACATAGCTTGAAACAGATAGTTAAAACATTTAAGATGCTGTGTCTTAACGGCAGAAATCAATCGAAGGTAGTTGTTCCCTCCCCCCCTCCCCCCAAGCACCGTTTTTTTTTTTTCCTGTCACATTTTCTCCCACTTCCTCCCCCTCCTCCTCCCCCTCCCCGATTACGCTTGTTACGCAGGCTAAGGTTATGCCTTGGACAACACTTGAGTATAACGTATCATGAGCTTTTATTTTCATGTTGTGTCAACAATTATGTCACTTTAAATAAAAAAACTTAGTTACCTTTTCTTTGCAGGTGTTCCAGTCTTTACCGAGTAATACTAATTTTGTGATAATCAGCTAATATTAACAATGATGGATGATTGGTTTCTTAAAGCTCTTCTTTTACATGTTCCCTTACTGTGGATAGGAGGAGGTAAGTTTCAATCCACTTTTAATAATGGGCAAAAATTTTGTATAACATCTAGTGAAATTTTGGTGTTACATTATGTACTTTCATATGAGCTGTGATGATATATGAGCACCAAGTCATGCCATGTAGTAAGATATAATGTGATTTCAGTTGATGCCATGTAGTAAGATATAATATGATATCAGTTACTGTAATGACTTGATGTAAAAATTGCTGGGATGAATGAATAGGGAGTTTATTCAAAGTCCTCCTTCTTTTCTTTCTAGTGCACGCCGACTCCAATTTGTGTGCTTTTAACATCACAGGCCTTAGTGGTGCAATCAGCTCTATTTCTTCCGGGAATCATAAAGAATGCAGCTGGCTCATTAACACCGCAAGTGACCACAATATTCGCCTAAGATTTACCACTTTCCAGTTCTCATACCTGCCATCAGAAGGAGCGCAAGCTTTTATGTATGTCTACAATGGCAAAACTGCGAAAGACACCTTGACAGGGGTTTTCACTGGAACTAGAAAACCCTTCACAGTACATTCAAGTGGCCGCTTTATGCTGCTAAAATTATCACTCCACGGGTATCGTTACCAATATGCCACTCGCAATTTTAAGGCAACTTACACCTCTGCCACTGGGATAGGTAAGCTTCATTCACTTATCCTAATCCAGGTATATCTTGAGCATAGACTGGTTAAAAATTATTCTACAAGCACGCGATGGATATGAGATGAAAGACAACAAGGCACTTATCGCCTAGGCTCCGGCGGTTACCAGCCGCTGTTCGGGAAATGAGCCCACGCTCACCCCCGAAGGGACGACTGGACGCGTGAGCTTGGCATTGTTAATTTCAATCAATGGGAAACGTGCCTGCTTGAATCGAAAAAGGCAACATAAATTACATAAATTAGCTTCAAGAAAGTTAATTTTGAAATTGGTGTCTGAAGTGGATATGTTTAATGTAGCATGCGATCGTGTTTTTGAGAACTTCAAGATTGAAAATCTCAAAGCTGTGCAACGAGGATCGTTGAAAAAGTAAGTTAACTTGCAAGATGTATTCGTTATTCAACCGACTGGATCGGCAAAGTCTCCAATTTTTCCAAACTGCACCGATGGTTTTAGATGTCGTGAAACGGACAATGCTTCAATTCATAGCTGTCGTTATTGGCATCGGATGTCATTTCCGATGACAAGTAGCGCCGCATAAATTAATTTTGAATTTACGCCACAGACGCTCATGCGTCCAGTCATCTCTTCTCGTGGAGGAAAGCCGGACCTGAGGGAGTGGCGGAAATCAAGCTTAGTTATCCCCGGGTCAGCTTTTATCATGCCATTTTCAACAAGAACGAGTGGAACAATTCATTTGGTTTAAAATAGATATACAATATTGCTTGACCCTGCTGATTCAATTTTCAAGAAAGAATGATGGGCGATATCATGACTGTTGTTTGTCGAATGTAGTATAATGACTGATATCCCAATGCCGCTTAGCCAATCAAAACTTCGTGGTTCAATTTTACATAGATAACAATAATCAGAGACGGTTGAGCGAAAAATTTCAGATTCGCTTACTGAAATTATGAGATACAGAAAAAACATTTATAAGGCAGTTTTAAAACGTCTGAGTTTACCGACTTCGACAATCTCGGCAGGTAGTTGGTTCTATTCGCCGACAATTCTTACTAATACCGAGTATTTATAACAGTTGCAGTGTGATGGCTTGACTTGTAATTTGTATATTTAGGATTTGACCCAGTCCCTTTAGAAACAAGTCAAAGACTTGTTGTATGACATTCAATGAAGGGAAGGCCCCTCTAAGGTCAAAGATAGCCACGCCAACACTACACAGCGATTTTCATAAGACGTTTCACCTCTCTGTTGGTCAAGGGCAAGTCGGGATACTTTTTTTTTTGGACCTGTTCTAGCAGGAAGATGTCCCTGACAAAATTGGGATTACTTACCGGGAAAGTGTACTCTATAATCGTCCTGACGAGTGATTTCTGTAGCGTCAAAAAAAAAAAACTTCCCATTTTTCAATAGTCCCCTTCGTCGGAAATATATATATTTATTACAAATATCTTCAGAGGGACCAGAGCGCTAATTAAGCTGAAGCACTCCTAAAATTTCTCTTTTCAATGTGGTTGTCACCAAATATTTCAAGCAGATTTGTCTACAGGTTATCGGGGTTGCCAGATTTTATTGTCTGGTACTTATCACAAAAAAACAAAGGACTTCATTATGTTTGTGAGCTAGTAACCAGCAAAACAAAAACCGCTTGTTCAAGCGAAAATAATAGAAGTATAATAAAAAGTATTTATTATATGGCAAGGTAGTCTTGAGGTAAATCCGCGCGTTCTGATTGGCTCTTTCTTGGTCGGGATTTTACCATACGGACCGTTTCCATGGAAATGGTCATAAGCCGTGTATTTTTATGACAAGCGGCAAATTTGAAAATTTGCAGCTAAAATTGCGAAAAGAAAACCTGAAAATACTTTTATTCTTCGCAAAGAAACTACCCAAAAGACTGATTCCAACATGGACGAAGAAGAATATCATTTACAAAGCAAATTTTACTATCCCGAAGATCTAGAAACCTCTGAAGCAGGCATCTGCGAAAGCCGAGGATGCCATTGAGGATTTTATAAACAAACAGAAAAGTGAAAACACAAAAGGAAGAAGTCTACTGACATGAACACTCTACTCCGTTTTATTGAAGCTGAATGGCTTGAATAGTCAAACAATTGAAAGCCTACCTTCGTCCAAGCTTGATCACCTTTTGTCAATTTCTTTTTTTTTATGAACGTACGCAGTAAAAATGGTGAATACGAGCCAGCAACATTTTCCAGTTTTCAGCGCAATATATACAGCGATACTTCTCTGAGAAGAAATATCCATTCAACATACTCAAGGAGAATGATTTTAAAAATCGAGAAGAGTTCTAGCTGCGAAGCACAAGTCACTAGTTCGCGAGCACGACAGAAGAAACGAGCTGCAAGCCGCTCGGGCGATTGACGAAAACGAAGAAGATGCTCTTTTTGAGGCAGCAGAATTCGGCGACTCCAATCCAGTTGCACTCCAAAGAACTGTGTGGTGGTTCTTATCCCTACACTTGGGTTTCCGAGCCAGAGATGAGAGCGAGGAGGACAATTGACTTAATTCTGCTTCTTTTAAAGTTGAAAATGATTTTCACAGCAACCTTTTCTTGATCCGTACTTTGTGATGCGCTAGTAAATTTTCTGGGATCGAAGAAACCCTTTTGTGAGTTTCAAAAACAAACCGCAGCTGTTAAGATTTTCGTCAAATTCCGCTACAAATCGTTCTTGAAGTCTTTTCTATAAACATGTAAACGTTCAGTAAATTTGTTTTCATGTTATCCTCGTGGAACCGTAGCTTGTTCTTTTTGGGTTGCTCGCGTCATCAAAAACACGTCTCGACGGAAACCCTTTGAATTCAAGTGACCGGAAGTGCGTTTTTTAAAATAAACAAGTTTGCTGCGGGTGCCATATAATAAACTACTTACTAACCTAGCTTGCTCGAGCCGTACAGGGGAATATTGGCCCTCGGTCGTTTCTGTACGGACCTCGCTGCGCTCGGTCCGTACTGTTACGACCTCGGGCCAATATTCCCCAGTACGGCCCTCGCGCTCGGTTAGTAAGAGGTTATTATTATATGGCAAGGTAGTCTTGAGGTAAATCCGCGCGTTCTGATTGGTTCTTTCTTGGTCGGGATTTTACCATACGGACCGTTTCATGGAAACGGTCATAAGCCGTGTATTTTTTTTAGGACTAGCGGCA
This sequence comes from Pavona decussata, assembly GCF_977016875.1. NCBI lineage: Eukaryota > Metazoa > Cnidaria > Anthozoa > Scleractinia > Agariciidae > Pavona > Pavona decussata. Next base: position 119,458 of record NW_028145513.1, on the reverse strand, counting down.
AATTTGAAAATTTGCAGCTAAAACTGCGAAAAGAAAATCTGAAAATACTTTCATTTTTTACAAAGAAACTACCCAAAAGACTGATTCCAACATAGACGAAAAAGAATATCATTTACAAAGCAAATTTTACTATCCCAAAGATCTAGAAACCTCCGAAACAGGCATCAGCGAAGGCCACGAAGCCATTGACGATTTCGTAAACAAACAGAGAAGTGAAAACACAAAAGGAAGACGTCTACTAATATGATCATGCTACTCCGTTTTATTGAAGCTAATGGCTTAAATAGTCAAACAATTGAAAGCCTACCTGCGTCCGACCTTGACCACCTTTCGTCAATTTTTTTTATGAACGTACACAGGAAAAGGTGAATACGAGCCAGCAACATTTTCCAGTTTTCAGCGCAATATACCTGTAGCGATACTTATCTGAGAAGAAATATCCATTCAACATACTCAAGGACAATGCGTTTGAAAAATCGAGAAGAGTTCTAGCTGCAAATCACAAGTCACTAGTTCACAACTGAACACGACAGAAGAAACAACCTGCAAGCCGCTCAGGCGATTGACGAAAACGAAGAAGATGCTCTTTTTGAGGCAGGAGAATTCGGCGACTCCAATGCTCCAATACAGTTGCACTTCAAACTTAAAGAACTGTGTGGTGGTTTTATCCCTACACTTGGGTTTCCAAGCCAGAGATGAGAGCGATGAGGACAATTGACTTAATGCCGCTTCTTTTAAAGTTGAATGTGATTTTCACAGCAACCTTTTCTTGATCCGTACTTTGTGATGGGCTAGTAAAGTTTTGACGAAACCAGTTTTGTGAGTTTCAAAAACAAACCGCAGCTGTTAAGATTTTTGTCAAATTCCGCTACAAATCGTTCTTGAAGTCCTTTCTATAATCAACATGATTACATGTAAACTGTTCAGTAAATTTGCTTTCAAACTCTCGGTACCGAAGCTTGTTCTTTCTGGGTTGCTCGCGTCATCAAAAACACGTCTCGACGGAAACCCTTTGAATTCAAGTGACCGGAAGTGCGTTTTTATAAATAAACAAATTTGCTCCGAGCGCCATATAATAAACTACTTACTAACCTAGCTTGCTCGAGCCGTATTGGGGAATATTGGCCCTCGGTCGTTTTTGTACGGACCTCGCTGCGCTCGGTCCGTACTGCCACGACCTCGGGCCAATATTCCCCAGTACGGCCCTCGCGCTCGGTTAGTAAGAGGTTATTATCTACTTAGTTTAAATTTTTATAGAAATATAGAAAGTAAAAACGAAAGTAAATCCTCATTTAATTTAAAATACTTTTTATCGTTAAGAACAGACTGAAACCGAATTCTGAAGCTGACTGCATTCGTACCTAACTTTTGAATAACTTTAAACATATTTGTACTAACTCTTGCACCTTATTTTTTCTGTTTTTTTTTTAATGTTTATGAACACTTTCATAACTCAGTAACTGTATATATCACTTATACCATGTATATTTACATTTTGAAATGGACGCCAAGCAGTCTTCGAAACGTCACATGCTTTTATTTTTTTTACCTGAAACGTTTTCAGATAAACCGAGAATAAAGATTCCAATACAAGTGGTGAGGACAGTTCCAGGTCATATTTTATGGTGTTTGTCTGAAGGGACGCCTCCCATCAATATGTCAATTCTACAGGACTCTATACTGTTAGACAAAGGAACAGGGATTGCAGCTGCCAACGCCGTGAAGAATGGAAACGTCACGTGTGTGGCTAAAAACCAAGCAGGAGCGGTCTCAAAAGCTTTTCCTGTTACTTTGAAAGGTCTTTAATTCCCATAATTACATTTTCACCTTCAGTCTTTAAACAATATGCATGCATATGAAGATTCAGTGTTTCTTTAACCAGGCAACTTATGGAACTGCTTTTAAATTCCTTATTCTTGCCTTTAGAACATATCACGAAAAAGCCTTGAACTTAGAACAATTAAATGTCCCTCAAAACAAGCGTCGAGTCTAGCGAATCTCCTATTGCCAAATTTTATTACATTGAGGATTGGTGGTTACTTCACTTGCATGGCAGAGATGGTGTTGGGGAGGGGGGGGGGGGGGAGGGTTTGGTACTTACTCGCGGAAAAGCGCTCCACTGAGGGTGGTTACCTATGAAATTATGGTACATGCGAAATACTTTTAATCGTGAAAATTGCATTGCAACATTGTTCCTTAAAAAAAAAAACACCTTAGTGGTGTTCATTTTAATGGGCTAGCATGCTTTTAACATAGAGTTTCCGAAAACTGTGCTTCAGGCGCCGCTTGCAGTAATGCATGCCTTCAAGAGCATCGGTTACGTTCATTGACAGAACGAACACGTTATTAGCTGAAGAGGAAACAATTTGGAGGCACTTTTATTCAGTTTTTATTTTATTTTAAGAAATTCGCCCTGAGGCAGGTGGGCATACAATAGAACCCTAGGTCCCCTGCTGGATAAACCCCTTTTGTAGCAGCAAAACGGTTTTTAAGGTCTGCGAAGTGAAAAAATAATGTTAACTTGAATAAGACATCCCTCATTTGTCTTCTTTAGAAGACCTTACAAAAGCGCCTGTGTAAATTCACTTTAAAGTGATCACAGCGGATAAACACTGAAAAGATACAAGCGTAAGGGTAACAAAACTCCGTTAAGGAAAGAAAAATAAACAAAGGGAAGCTTCAACTTTAGTGAAAAACAAGTAACGTAAGTACTACCGAATCACCCCAAGCTGCTACCTCTTGTTGATTTAATAGAAGAGATGAAGTTTGTGGTTTTTCCTACAATATTCAGTGACAATGTTTAAAAAATTATTAGACTTGTTCGGGCGTCCTCCCATTTCGTCTTAATAGAGAAAATTTGTCGATGGAAATCTCGGATAAATGCATCCAGTCCAATACTACAAAGGGCGATCTTAATACATCAGTCAGCATGACGTTTACTTTTAATTTTTAGACTGTGGAAATCAGTGCTCAGCAAGTGGAAAGATAACAAACAACCAAACAGAGAATGAATACAGATGCAAAAATACAAGATTGACGGCTTACTTCCTCAAATGCCTTCCAACAACTGCTACAAAACTGTACGATTTTCCTTTTCTTGAAGAACTGTTCTCCTTCTACAGGCTTTTAACAAATAAGTTAACGCACAAAGCCAAGAAATAACATACTATTTAAAAATATACGTTATATACGTTATACCTTGCTTTCATACGTTAACTTATTTTGTTCCTTTGATATAACAGCTAATTGCAGTGATCCTATGTGAAAATATGTCTTATTCACATAGTATGAATATTCCCTGATATCTTTGTTTCTTTTAATAATTAACTTGTAAAATAAATTAATCTATCTGCAAGTCTTTGGAAATAATTTTATTTCCTCCAATGAATTTCATGGCGTAGAGTTTTTAATTCTAGGCTTGAATACCAAATTTATTGCCTTCTTAATTTCTAACTTAAATCTTCCATCTCTATCGATATATAAGCGACTTATCTTAATTCAAGGAAAGTCTATTGTAAGTGTAATTTTTGTCTTAAATTTAAACAGGATTTTAGAAGGGACTGAGATCAAGGATTTACCCATGGGGACATTCCATCATATGGCAGGCCTAAATTTTCTGTAAGTTGGTGGGCAAATGAGATCACAAGAAATGTTGTAGTAGTTAAGTGTCGGCATAACGTAACAACTAAATAAATAGTAGCGGCGACATTTTATGTTTAGTTTTCCTAGAATGGAGATAGGGAGGGGATTTCTTTTCACGTTCGCACTTTGTAATAACACTTGTCGCACTTTGTAATAAAAGAGCTGTCACACTAATTGTAATAAAAAAGTTGTCGCACTTTATAATAAATCAAGCTATCGCACTTTGAAATAAGCGATTTCGTGATTTGGGAAATATATAACGGCGTCGATCACCATGCAGCTTCCATTTTCAACCTGTTTAGGAACTCTTAGAATCAGAGTTAGCACTAAATGTATTTTAAAATGCCTTTATGATGATTGTTGCAGGACCGCGTTAGTATTTTAGACGGTAGGAAGAAATAGATACAGAGTAAGAAATAATTTCTGCAGATTCCGCACATACCCATGTAAAACTACTGCTTAAAAGATTGCTGAAAGTGCTGTACACGACATTCAAAAGATGCAGCCAAAACGTTTTTTCACAATTTGCACTTCCTTTCACAAGGAAACTACGTTACTTTCCTCGACCCTTGTCCAAAAGGTCGCCCACTGCCTTTTGAAAGACACCGTCAGCTAAATCGTTCCGTTTAGCAATGTCTTTCGCAAGTTCAAGCCACTGCTCGTTACAGTTCTCTGCACATCGTCCGTTGCGGGCTTCTTGAAGAATTCCAAAATGTGTCATTTGTTTTCTTTTATGCTTTTCTTCTCTCTCTTCCACCTCCTACCCGACCTTTACGAGCAATATTGATTAAGTTGTAATGAAGAGAGAATATAAGTTTTTAAAATTCAGGAGCAAACTAACAACGATAAAAGTTAATGTCACGCATTACTTAATTGTTCACCAGCGATGTGAAGCTTCTTACCGCTTGAAAATCCGCGAAAATAGATCGATGAAAAGAGCCAACGGTGGAACTAAAGAAGGAACTTAGGAAGTAATTTTTTCCACTGAATTTGACCTGCTCCTTCCTCCCATCAAAAGGACACTGTTATGCCCGGTCATCATTCGTTGTAAGAAGAAGTAGCGAGGTGAAAGCACTTGGTCGCCATGACCGATTTCAGTTTCTCAGCTAAACAAATGTCAATCCGATCCAAGTTTTTAGCCTCGGCACAAAAAATATTTTGCAATTTCTTGCAAGAGACAAGAAAACTTAACGTTAAGGAATTTTCTTTCTTGCTGCAACACTTGATTTCCATATATTTGTAGTACAAACAACCCGTCTTCAACGGTCGAACTCCAAAGAACTTGAAAGAACTCAATGTTTTTGGACACAAAATGATTAAACAACGAAATGTAGAACTGGCATGCTCAGCCAATGGGGAGCGAGTATTTTCGTCGCTCGACCAATCAGGAGTAAGTAATTTTGCCCTCGAGGAAAGGAAGATTAAGAAAAATTTCCTTCTGTTGGAACAAATCAGCATTAAAAAAAATTGCCCTCTGTATTACATTGTTATTGTTATTGTTGATGGGCAGTTTGCTGCAAATGCACTAAAAATATATATAACTGCAGAAAGGTTGAGGAACTGGTAAGGTTAGTACGTTCATACGCAAAGTAGATTTCTATAAATGCTATTAAAAAAATTGGAGCTCCTCTTTTAGGCTTGGCTAAAAATATATTGTATGTCCGGACTTGAATAATAATCACGCGATTGCTCGATAATGTATCTCTTTATTTAGGCCATCCCAATAAAATGTTTCGTTTCTCATCGCTCGACCGACCCATCTTTTTTTCGAAAAGTAAAAAAAACAAAAAAAAAAACAAAATCCAGATTCACTAGTCAAAGAAGCAAATACTTCAATTTACAAGCAAATGATCTTGTTTTATTAACAGCAGTTGGTATGATATGATATCCTTGTCTTTAATTAACATCGATACTTCGAATGACGAACGAAAAGACCACGTTTTCGAGTTGACTTTCTGAACAGGCTTTCTTACTTAGCAGCTCGGCCTTTTCTGGAATCCAGACCCCTTCAAGTGTTCATTCATTCTTTTTTCCTTTTTTTTTTTTTGCCCGACCGACCGACCCACTATCACAAGAGACGGGGCGATGGAAACAAACATTTATTAGGATGGCCTTATCTGCTTTGGTGTGTGTATATCTATATTTGGAAAAAGAGAAAACTTGTTTATGGCTCATCAAATTTATCATGAGATAACATTCTGTTAGTTACTGTCTTATTGCTAAATGAAATATATACCATTAGCTCCGAGAAAGTCAGTGTTCAACGCATCCCAATTCCTTTCACACCAATAAAACTGTTTGTGACGCTCGAATCATCCTACAAGACTGTAGTGAAATGATCCATGGAAACTTAAGAGCAAATGCACAGAAAAATCAAGCAAAATCGAAAATTTGCGGCCACAGTCGAAATCTAACCTACCCTCATTTTCAGTCTGTAGATAGATATTAATGAGTTTACAAACCTGCTGGGGTTTATTTTTCGAAATACGCCCGATTTTTGGATTTTTTCGAGATTTTCGATTTCGCCCGTCTGACGGCTGAAATCAGCCAAGGTAAAATCGACCGCCAGAAAAAACTGCTTCGCGTAACCAAAAAAGCGATTCTATCGACAATCTAACGCTCAATTTCTATAAAATGGATATCTAACGTCCTATTTACGACAGATTTCCGGTTCTGAAGTGTAAAGTCAACACTTATCAAGAGGATTCTAAATGGTCAGTTGACAAGAGCTCACGATGCGAAAATTTATAGCCAAAACTAAATCGAGCTCTTGATAAGTGGGAATCCTCCAAATTTCCCCAAATTCTGGTTTTAAAGCCTTGAGATATAATATTTTCACGTACATTAAAAGTTTTGTTGGTTTATTTAGCGAGCGCTTCAGAATCAGTCGGCCAATTTGACGATATTTTGCGTGATCGCGCGCTAAGTGACCTAAAATTGACCTAAGTGTTTGTTTACACGAACAAGTTGCATCGATCACATTGAAATGAGCGCCCCGAAATAACTCCGTTTCACATTCCATGTGTCATTTAATGAAAGAATTTAACTCACCATTTAATATCGGCGAACTTATCACTCCAGCGAACAGGAACCTGTGACCTTGACTACCGACGTTGATACGCCTTTGAATAGTTTGCCTTCCCGGGAGAACTTGAAACATTCGATGAAACAAATGAAACTACTTGTGCTATATTGAAAGCCATTTCCAAAACTACTTGACTCATATTTTCTTGTCGGTTGTGGTAAATTGGAACTGATGTCAAATAACAGTTTAAAGCTGAGATATATCAGCGTTTTGGATAACTGGCGATAACAAACTGCTGGTTATCTGTATGCATGTAACAACAATACGTCACGCAATTCACTCTGACACACTTGCCAGCTGGTAATTTACGTTGTACCAGATATGTTTTCTTTAGGATTCTTGCTACTTGATTTTTAATTCTGGCAAATCCCCACCCCCTCGATATTTCAGCCACCCAACCGCTCTGCTGTTACAGATATTTATTATCGGTGCTACATCGGTATATCGAACCAATATTAAATCACTGCCTGGGAAACTAAGCGGTCACACTCTGCATCAAAACTAACCGAACATTCAATGAATCAGCGGCATATGCCGAAGTGGCAAATGCTCCACCTACCGTGGACCGGTGTGCACCTTGTAATAATACAAAATAAAATGCTTAAAAATCAACGCACACGGCAGCTTGATAACGTGACTGCAACGAAGCGTCTATAATATTAGTAATATTCGACTACAGAGGATGCTGTTGTGGTCCTCGCTTATAAACCTGCGAATCTCCGATCTCCCGCTATGTGACTGCTACTCGTGCTAGATCTGTCTTACCCCTTGCGCCCGTGGCCCATCTCGAATTCTTTTGCTCAAACGTCCCCCCTTCCCCACCCCCCCCCCCCCCCTTCCCTGAATACGGTGTATAATTTAAAGCGAGTCTGTCCTCAGACCCTGATTAGGCTAATCAGGGTCTGGAGCCTACCTAGACACGGTATCGTTGCAAGATGGTCGTCGAGTATTTAGCAACCCAAAATCGGAGACGTTTGTCGGTTTTTATTTAGCAGGTTATAAGCCAATATAAGATCATTTTAACGACTAGATATTAGTCCGCCGCGGAATGTTCATGTTGTGTACAGTCATCCCCCATGTTTAATTGAAAAACTTGATCAGTGGCTCTACTCATCGAGTCTTCATCGTAAAGCCCCGAAGGGTTTGCCGAGGGCTCCTGCCCAAGTATAATGGTATAAGATGCTTCATGAAATAACTTTGGAATGGGAAAATTGATTTATTGATTGATTGATTGATTGATTGATTGATTGATTGATTGAACGATTAACCATTATCGTGGAATACTAAAATACATACTGATTGGAGGTTTTCTGGACCAATCATGATTGTGAGCCGATTAATGCCATTGTGTATGCTAGCTCTGTGGCATTTGCTTAAGCTGCGGCTACACGAGCGATTTTTTGCTCGCGCAGGTGATGCAATTTTTTTCAAATCGCGTCGCCAGCGCGAGAGGGTAGCTACACGAGTGACAAATTCTAGCGAGATTCGCGACAAACTGAAAGCCGCGCGAATCGCATACTTCAAGAAACCTGGGCACTATAAACAAACATGGCATTCTTCTTCTTGACAGTAAAAAGCAAACGAGGGAAGAAGAAAAGAAAAGGTCAACGTGGGTCCGTCCGTGGCTAGCAAAGAAAAAGGAACGGGGATTTTATCATCAACTTCTGACGGAAATTACAGTCGAGGATACCCCGCCGTTTCGCGAGCTATTGCGTATGACGAAGACGCAATTTTAAGGCTTAGTTGCAGGGTGGCTAGACGGGCTACTATCTCTGCGATTTTGTCGCGAAAATTTCAACTCTGGCGACTTTTTTCTTGCGATTTTTTCACCAGTCGGCTCGGCAGGTCGAGGGTGGCTACACGTGCGATTTTCATCTCACGCTGGCGACGCGACAAAATTTGAAAAAAATCGCATCACCTGCGCGAGCAACTAAATCGCTCGTGTAGCCGCCCCGGGAGGTGGGGGGGGGGGGGGGGGTGGAGATTAATCCCTTATAATGGCCTATAAGGTGTACCTTTTCACGCTTCAGGTATATGAAAGGATAGGGATTTCACGAGTCGAAGTATATGAAAGGGTAGGGAAATCTGTCATTTAGTAATTTAAAAGGGCCTTTCATTATTTTCCAATGGAAGGTATACAAAAGGAGTACCATTTGTGAATGGAAGGTATACAAAAGGGGTACCTTTTCTGCCAAAAATTGTTATATAGAAGAGTAAGGGGTCGTACATCGGGGCGGAGCCTCCCCGTATTAAATTACCCCCCACCCCTTCCGAGGGGGATGCATGTTTTTGCTCCCGGAGGGCTCAATCAATGAAATTCCATAATCTATAAAATCGATCGTAAAAATAGACTGATTTCTGATATTGATGAACTGAAATCGAAGATTGAAAGAGTTGTGAGTGTCGACTTTCATTGATTTTAATCAATTTTCGTCGATTATATGCATTGTCAAGGGTAATCGTTTAGCAAGTGGAAGTCTTACCTATTTTAATTTTTTCTCTTCCTAAAAAGAGATCAATTGCTTATTTTCCTCTAAATGTGTCAAAAATACGAAAAACTAGTGTAAGCTGTTGTGTCTAGAAACCATGATAAAAGTGAAAGGGGTTTCTGGGCTGCTATGGAACCACATTCTATTAAGCACCTTATATGCAATATGTATGTGAATTGAATTCAAATAAATTAGCAATAATGTAAAAGCTCTAGTTCGTTCACAGAAAAATTGTGTTATGTGCATAAAATTTTCTCTTGATGCCAGGTATTGATGCGTCTCAGCACAAAAGGGGAAATGAACTTCCAGCAATTTCTCTTACTATTTTTGTTAGTTGAACATTTGTTAGTGGAACGTTAATGTGGCTCAATACGTTGAGTTTCTCATTGCATCAACATTGAGCATCATACAGCATGATGATCCTCACTGCCTCCCTCCCCCACACCCGCACACCTCATCTCCTACCCCTTACCTCCAACCCCTCACCACTCACACCCACCCCCGGAATAGAATTGCTGCTTGGTACTTGATAAACGTTTACAAAACTCCATTTTGGAGAGCATCTGTGATGAATTGACAATGATTACAATAATATGTTTTACATGCGGTACACATAGTATTGTCTTATAAAACCTCATTTTGATTGCACATACTCATTGAAAACCAGTTAAAAACCGAAGATGTTATCAAATCCATTTGAACGCGACTTTCTGAAAATCACAAAAATTATTTCCCACCAGAAAAACCACGCTATCCTAATAAAACAATTAGTTACCGCGAAACATATGACAAAAAGCAAAAATAAAACTCCCGCAAAAATTTCCTGCGGTCAGCCTCTGATATGTTTCAAAATCTGTCACGCATCGACCCTTCGGGTCCGTCTACAGAGTGCGGTGAACTCTTACTAGCTCCAGAACAAACAGTTTATCGGAACTAAGTGTGTCACAGTCTCTCACATGGCTCAACAACTTACCCAGGCATTTGATCGAAGAACAGCATCGTTTGTTACATTCAAATAGAATTCTAAGCAAATCCGACAAAGGAGTTTCCGAAACAGTGTATATCAGATCCAGTTGGACAACCGATTGCAGTCTCCGTCGGCTTTATTCTGCTGGTGCAAGATATAGATAGTCAAGAACCCACACTCCAATTCGAATCCATTAAACAATGGTAAGTTCAATTTCTTCTCAAATGAATTATGGTATGAGAAAATGAGTTATTAATTTCGGAGAGCTCATTTTAATGTGATTGGTGCGACTGGTCAATGTAAACAAACACCCGAAGGTCAATTTAAGTCAGTTTTAGCACAAATTTCTTCAAATCGGTCGACTCATTTTGAAGAGCGCTCGCTGGAAAACCCAACCAAACTTTTAATGTACCTGAAAATATTGTATCTCAAGGCTTCAAAACCAGAATTTGGGGAAATTTGGAGGATTCCCACTTATCAAGAGCTCGATTTTAGTTTTGGCTATAAATTTTCGCAGCGTGAGCTCTTGTCAACTGACCATTTAGTAAGTGTTGACTTTACACTTCAGAACCGGAAATCTGTCGTAAATAAGACGTTAGATGTCTTTTTTTTTTATTATAGAAATTGAACGTTAGATTTTCGATAGAATCGCTTTTTTTGGTTACGCGAAGCAGTTTTTTCGGGCGGTCGATTTTACCTTGTGAGGCGGCTAATTTCAGCCGAGAGACGGGCGAAATCGAAAATCTCAAAAAAAAAAAAAAAAAAAAATCCAAAAATCGGCCGTAGTTCGAAAAATAAACCCCAGCAGGTTTGTAAACTCATTAATATCTATCTACAGACTGTAAATGAGGGTAGGTTAGGTTTTCGACTGTGGCCGCCCTTTGCTCGATTTTCCTGTGCACTCGCTCTTAAATTCTTATACTTTTACCTTCTAATAAATTGAATTGTTTAAGGGTTTTCTCACGTCAGGGAAGACATTAGGTTAAAAACTGTATTAGTGTTCCTCTTAGTGACGTTGTCCGCATCTAATACTCTTGAGCAGATTACATTGAAAATTTTGTAAGTCTCGAATCAAGGTCAATATGTATGTTCATTAAATTTTCACGCTAATTTTAGACGTAGATTTTTAGTTAGTAAGTTAGTTAGTTAGTGAGTTAGTGAGTTAGTGAGTTAGTGAGTTAGTGAGTTAGTGAGTTAGTGAGTGAGTGAGTGAGTGAGTGAGTCAGTCAGTCAGTCAGTCAGTCAGTCAGCCAGTCAGTCAGTCAGTAAGTCAGTCAGTCAGTCAGTCAGTCAGTCAGTCAGTTAGTTAGTTAGTTAGTTAGTTAGTTAGTTAGTTAGTTAGTTAGTTAGTTAGTTAGTTAGTAATTAGTTAGGTAGTTGGTGTGTGTGTGTGTGTGTGTGTGTGTGTGTGTGTGTGGGGGGGGGGGGGGTGCTGTTATCGGCTTGCATCTCACTGTGGTTTCTAATGAAGTGCTGCTGTCCATGTAACAACGAAAAAATGTTTTTCTTTAGTTATAGTGGAATGTTGAGGGTTGTCAGAGGCGCGAAGATCTTTCTGCGAAATTTGCCAATAAACATTATTTCGCGTGAACCTACACAGATCAGTTACAAAACTGGGCGAAAAGATTGAGCAGTAGGGACTGTTAACTATCTTTCAAATTTTGATAAATTACAGAAACTTAAGGAATAACCAGCTGCAAAATTTACAAGAGGACATTTTTTCTTCCCTGGTAGCCCTTGAGTACCTGTAAGTACTACCCAGTGGAATGTTCTATTCGGTTCTTTGTCAACACAATTGCGTTCTTGCGACATATTCCAAGTGCTTTCCCGGTGGTCCAAGTGGATGTCTGGGGGGAAATAGAATACAAGGGAATCTATACAGAACAATGCATTACGGTGCTAAAATTCAAGTTGTTTGACATTTCTTTCCTCGAGAAAGTCGAGAACTTTGTTATTTTCAATTTTAAGACTATTAAACTGTTTTCTCGCAGACAGAGGACACTTTGAGTCCTAGGCTCTAGACCAAGTGGGGTGACACTCGTTGTCATCATGGCTATGACGAGCACCTAGTCTTTTAAGATCACCCTGTGTGACCTGGATTGGTAAATAAGACAGTGATGGGTGTAAGAAATTGACGGCACCACAATATGATAAGTTATCGGGTGGATGAAATTAAAAGAATATGAACATCAGGACCGGAACTGTAGAAGCTTTGCCTAGTATATTATTGCTAAATCGTTCATGCCACACCATTAACTTAAGACTAAAAGAGATCGCTGGGCAAAAGCTACACGCATGCTTTAGCACCGAAAAAGGAATCAGATGAAGACAACGGAGCCATTACTTTTGATATGGAAACAAAGTACCCTCGATTCTCCCAACTGCTAAGTAAACTCCTCAGTTTGCAATTAATTTGGGGTTGTTTGTCTATTGTCCTCGACCTAGCCTCGATTACCTGTTCTGGGATGACCCCACGCTCACTCCTGAAAAGACTCTTTCCTCGGGGAGGAAAGCCGGACCCGAGGGAGCGGCGGAAATCGAGCTTATCTTCGACCGAGCCTGTTTGTTATTTTTCCTTCCGTTAGATTTTCTGGAGATAAGAAAATAATTTATTAATCGCATCCTATAGTTGCTTAATAATTAAAAACTATCTAATACAGAGAAATGTGGGGCAATTTTGGATTACCTTTGCTTATTGCAAATAAACGTCTTTTTCTTACTCACTAGGTAAAAAATTGCGTAGTATAATAATATTAAACACAGACTACAACATTTGAACAACGCAGTTTTGATTGACAAGCATAGTATATAACTAATGAAAACCTGGTTCAAGTGATCAAAAAGCTGTACGGCTAAAAGTAGTGTGCAAAGAGGGAGGAAGTCAATGACTACCGAAGTGGCTGACGAAGACTGCACGAAATGTGCTGTCGCTTATACCTTTTTTTTGGAGAGCCTTAATAGAGAAACGGGTTTAATCACCAAGCCACGGTCAAGACTATTTCTAATAATACCTGTTAATAGACCTGAGCTCCCGATTCCCCTGTGGAGAAGTACTCAACAAAATAGAAAATTGACACAGTAAACTGGAAATTATTCCTCTAGGTATGTCGAAAGCGTTATGGGCTAACGCCATTAAACTAAAACATATGCTTGATATTTATGATCTGGACCGTGAGCTAATTGCAGAACCGACCGAAATAACTCTTAATTCGAGCGCTTTAATTTACCTTTGTTTCACGAATTCAACTCTAAAAATTATAAAGTTTGGCGTTGTCTAACTTGTAATTAGGGACCGTGCTTAGTTTATTTGGAACACTAGGCCCTTTGAGAGCGTACAAAACGCGTCAACTGAAAAATTCCAATAAAGTAAATTTCCTTATAGGGATAAACGACCTCTCCATAAAGGACGCCATGTTGGGGGGATAAAAAGGGATGCCTTAAAATTGCTGGGTCGTAGTTGGTCCGCAAAGTTACCGTCTGTTGCTTCGGCCAAAAATTGTATTAAATTTTGATGTTGAAAATTAGGTGACTTGTTGAAGTGAATACTAATGATGTATTATATACAAGAAAGATTCTTGCAGTTATGTATGCAACAGTCTGGTTGTGTAGATAACTGCGAGAATCTTTCTTCTATCAATCTTTCATCTGCAGAACTTATACATGGTTCACAATCATAATCATAATCATAATCCATTTTCACTTATGATGCATTGTTTGATGATGTTAGGGTTAAAGCTCTAGGTTAAAGTGACCTATTTTTTTCCCCATAGGGATTTGTCATCGAATAAAATTCAAAAACTGCCTAAGGAGATCTTTGCAAATCTAACGTCGTTGATGTTTCTGTAAGCTGTTGGATATATTTTTGTTTGTTACCATTTGAGTTTTTTTTAGCCGTGTTAGTTGGGAGAGACATAAAAAGCAATAGCAAATTTCATTTGCTGAAAATCTTTAAACATGAGTAGGACGGAAAGTTTATGAGACAGTGATCATTACTTTTTATCAATCAATTTTGTTAGTGAGTCCGATGTGTTTTGGAAAGATTTTGTTTCAGATAATAGTTACTCGTTATATTGAAAATAATACATTGTGAAAATAAGTTGTCTTTCATGTATTATCTGATATCAAGCATTGCAAGCTGAAATTTTCGAAAAAGCCTATTTTAGACTGTATGTCAGAAAAACGTTATTTTTCTTAAGATCAGAGAACACGGTGGAAGAAGGGGAGAAGGGAGGAGGAATGCAGCCAACGGGGACTTTGAATATTTACCATGCCCCAATTATATCTTTACGCAACTATAAAAGCTTTGAAAATGAGACTTGGAGGATAGATAATACGTCCGAAGATGTTTCCTTTGAGGCCCTCATTGAAAGGCGATGACGTCATAAGGCATGATAATTAAGTCATGATTTCCAAATGGATGCCATCTTGGATCTGCCATCTTGAAATCCTGGACTTCTGCAAAAGTTCAGAAAAACACCAAATGAAACTGAAAGTATTTAAAACCAGTAAGGGAACATTAATATAAGCGAAAAAAAAGAAGAGGGATTTTATGAAAAAAACTGCCTGTCAAATATTGGTCGCCTTGGTAACATAAAAGTCAATAAACTGACCGACCAACCGCATCAATTGTTTTCCAGATAAATTCCCTAAAAAGTCAGGAAGTGTCATGGTGTTTGCGCAAAAATCAAACTGCTACCCTTGTTCAAAGTCGCCACGGGCATAATTCTCTCTCCTCCCCAACCCCCGGTCTAGATGCATTTAAATGTAACTTTTTTTTCTAAAAGTTAACAAAAAACTAACATCAAAACCCACGCTCTCGCAGGCATTTTTTTTTTAATTTGTTGAGGGGAGTTGTGCCCTTTACGAATGGAAGCACCGATTCTCCCTTTTCCCCAATAACGCAAATATTACAACTAAACTACTGTATCAAAAAATACCAAAAATTCCCGGAAATTACTAAGTATTTTGTTGCAGGCGTTTGCGTGGAAATGAAATCCGTAACCTACCTGAGCGATTATTTTCCAAGCTATCGGAGTTGAAATGGCTGTACGTATAATTCAATGTATTTTGTTTTCATTTTGCTTTGTTATCGAAGGTTGTTTTCAGTCCTTTCTTTTGTAATGTACCATATCCTCATTTGGTATATAGGAGCTAGGACCGGCAGTTAACGAAGATAATCAGGTCCTAGCACTATTACCTCGAGTCAATTGTTATCGTTTTTGGTCAGACGTAAATCGTGTCATTATTTAAATTGTGTTTAAAGCAGATTATGAAGATCTTATAAGATATCTCCATGAGTAGCTAGTGTAAAATTAATCTTGTTAGAAGTCTTCTAATTTGCTATGCATGGTTTTAACATAACAGAATAGTACTGAAAAGGTGCAACCGATACTATTTTATCCAAAATTCGATTAGGCTTATGAAGAATTTTCCCTTTACTCTTTTTGTCTTTATGTTAAGTGCCAACTGAACTAAAACGTTCCTAGTTTTCCAGGTATAAGCTGTCAACTTTAAAGTCATAAATTATTTTAATATGTTAAGTTAGTGAGCACCACTTCTTCCATGCTTATTCTTTAGGTTCGTTTTGTCCATCTGTCGTAGATTTTAACAATTAATAGTTACTACCTTGCCTTATACGCAAAATAAATTGAAAAAGAAAATGGTTGCGAGATTTTATTATTAGAGAGATTAAGAATTGCGTTTACGGCAAACGTGAGATTTGCGTTGATGTTTTCTTAAAAAAAGGCAAAAAATTACTATATTGATAAGAATAGTGCAAAACGGTTCTGGCCTTTCCGTTCATGCTAATGTAAAACTACTCAATTTTACTAAGAAACTTAAAACAGCGAGGGGCGAATGAAGGATAAACATGGTCACGTGGTAATTTCTGCCGTTTGCCATTCGCCGTAAACGTAATTCTTAATCTTTCTGTTAACAAGGCGTCCTTACGTGTGGCAGGTGTGTGGGATACTTAGCCCTATCGAGTTTTGAACGGAAGAGGGGAGAAGTTACTCTGTTCAGTCGGATATTAAACGTTCACAACTTTTAAACATGTGAGCAAGCTCCAACACACACGTTCTTTTTTTTAAAGAAATTTATATGGTAGCAATTGGGGATGGTAAGTAAATGTTAATTTAATATTTTATTAGTACCAAGACCAGACTTAGTACTGAAAATATTTACTTTTTCAAAGCACAAAATAATGTAAAAAAAAACGGTAAAACAAAGCGTTTTTATTGTACCTTTAATCGGTTAAGGTAGCCAGTTTACTTTTCTCGTATTACTTCTCATCACTTCATGGCTGACTTAAGTGGCTTGTAAAAGGTTTGCGAAGCCCCGAGATCCAAAATTCCCGTCGTATCAAAATTTTTAGTTCATTTTATTTACTTTTTTGGTAATTTAACTAATCCACTCTTTTACACTAAAGAGATATCTTATTGTGTTCAATAAAATCTTTATGTTTTCCCTTTATTTTCTCAATATTCATTCTAACTTCCTTTAGAATCGTTCTCTGCAACTTTCCCTTGCTTGCCTTTTAAGTTTACGTGTCAACATCGTTGTAAAATGTACAATCTGTCAAAGTATCCCTTAGGAAAGTGAAACTCAACTTTTTTTATGTTAAAGCTAAACTAAAGTACCTTTGAAATATTATAAAACATTAAATTGTTAAACAGAACGGCAGACTTCAATGTCATATCACTGAGTAGTAACCTCTTTGACAAGCTTTTAAACTTTGGTCCTGTAAAAAGATGACAGATGACAGAAGATTTCATGTCTTCTTCTTCTTCTTCTTCTTCTTCTTCTTCTTCTTCTTCTTCTTCTTCTTCTTCTTATTATTATTATTATTATTATTATTATTAGTTGCTTATACTGATAGGATGCATCTTTTTACTTAATTCCTTAATTACACTGTCAATTAAATAGATCTGTTTTAGTCCGGTGAGTAAAATACTGCGCTTTTTTGGTCTATTATTTAGCCCATTTTGTTAAGAGTTGTTTTAGCCACAGTAAACAGGGCAGAAATAACCCGGCATAAGGTGGTCGAAACGATAACACAAACGCCTATTTTGGAAAAATTGGGGGTAGTTTTGGTTTCTAAAAGGGTTGAAATGGTGCTCTTGAATGGCTAAGCCGTTTCATGCCTTCAGAAAGGAAGAAAATTGGCCCCTATTTTTTGGCCAGTTTATCCCAATTTAAATTAAAAAGAACTGTACACTAAATGACTAAATTAGCACCATTATGTCTGAAACGATTCGTTTTATAACAGCTGTTTTGGGCATTAATTTATTTATTTAAAATAGCAATATTAAAAGAACAAAAAAAAAGTTGGCATTCCTATAAATGGTCCCATTTGAGCCATTTTGGACATGTAAAATGGGAAACAATGGCCACAATGGGTGACTGATTTATAACATATAATACCAAAACGAATGCACTTTCCAAGGGGGAATCAACACTAACGTAGACCAAAGAAAACTTCACTTTAAATAGATCTGCTTTTGAAACAGTCTAAAACAGCTACATTAGGGTTAAAATCAACTACCACTTACCTTAGAATGGTTTTAATTTCCTGGTTGATCTACACTCACTATACTGCCCTAACCACAACAGGTATTGGTGATAAATATATACACAGGAGACACATTTTTTGAACAACATAAAATTATTTTATTGGCCGTTTCTATACTAGAATACACATTATCCGTCTGGACGAGCTTGGACAAACATTCGTTGTTCGTCTGGTCATGCGTCCCTACTGGTGTATAAAGAAGGTCACAAGACACATTATCCTTCTGGACAAAATCGTTTCCGCTGTGCGTCGTTCAAGACGGAGAATGGAAGATAGTTCGTCCAGACGCATAATGCGTCTTTTGTCCGTCTTTATACTTAGTAGAGAAACATAACTAGACGAACAACGAATGTTTGCCCAAGTTCGTCCAGACGGATAATGCGTCTTCCAGTTAACCTGCGATCAGGTGTTATTTTTTAGTTGGAGCGCAAAAGTGTGGCATTGCGAGAGTCGGCGTTCGGGAGAAGGAAGAAGAAAAGAACGCCTGATACAATTACTGCACGAGTCTTCTGCCGCCCCTTGTTTGCTGACGCGATGTTATCTTGTCTCATGCTTTTAATGTAAGCCAATCAGATTATACCGGAAATGAATACAGCTTGGAAGGCGGGATTTTAAGTGCTAATTTCCAGAAGACTTTTGAACACGCAATAAAATCCTTCGATAAAATCTATGATTTTAAATGTCAATTCTAAGATTTTCAAAAACACACAACGACAGTATCTAAGGCGAAAAGAGACAGCTGAGCTCTCAAATAATTGTTTTCCAAACTTTTAGGCATAAATCCAGGAGACAGTAAACTTCATGCTTCAACATCTTAAATGCTCCAGCTTCATTTCAATCGAGCGAGAAAAACTTCAGCTCGAACGTCGACATTTATCATGCTCTATTAAAATCACCAGGTTGTGACTGTGTGAACTTCACATACTACTAAAACCTTCGACTGGTGAAGATTGCCGCACTGTAATGCCTTTTCTCCATCGATCACTAAGCCATTGTTCAGCACTGCCGTAAACAATTTCAACGCTCCCTAGCTCTCGTTGGAAGTACGGCTAAAACATCTGCTTCTAAGCAAACGATCCTTCGAATGCATTCTTTCTGCTCATCCTTTAACGATTTGTGGATAAAGTCTTAAAGAGACGAAGTAAGTGCAGCGGAAAATTCGCTATTCGCATCTCCCTCCGCGGCCGCATAATTTTGAAATTACACCGGAAGTCAAACATGCAATCACGTAACCAAATGGCAGGTGGCTCAAAGGATCTTTTGTTCTTCGACCAATTAGACAAAAGGCTAGATTTTGGACTCTAGTGGTAATTAGAGCAGACTTTTTTTTTTCCTTCTTCCGACCGCCGACTCTGCCACACTTTCCCCCCCCCCCCCCCCCCTAAAAAAAGGGAACACACACACAAAGGAACGCCTGATTGCCGGTTATCCTCTTGTATTAAAACGGCCATTTTCCCACTAACTATTCTGGCAAACCAAACAGAAACATAAAACGACTACTAAGCTGGCTCTAAAAAAGACAATATGGCTTTGCTGTCTTTATATACCATGTTGAATATATAAAAGGACGACAGCAAAGGCACAGTGCTGTCCACAATGTTCTTGTGTGGAAAACTGTACAATACCATTCTTTCGCACACGACATAGAGTTTGGCTAAGTCAAAACCTTCTCCAGTGGTGGTTACACAAAAAATGGTGAAGTCTTCATCAACTGAAGCAGTCCTCTTAAAAAAACAAAAAACAAAGATGAATCACCTTACTGCTTGCAATTGACCAAATTAAACTACATGCGAAATACTAATACATTGATGAAGATACACTGGAAGTCAGGTATAGCGATAGAAAATCCTCCAAAGAGCAGAACAGTTGTTACTGATGGCCTACTGAGTTATGGAATAACAACAACTAAAAAGTGTGAGCGAAACAAGTCATTGAAAACTACCACTGTTACAGACCCTCACATAATTAATCTATCCAGTGACCAACTGAAACAAAGTACTCTGTACTATTTGTCTAGCTATATTTGTTTACATTAGTTTATGCTTGACTATTTTTTTTTATTCTGTAGCCTGCTGGTAAAGACTCTTGATAAAACTGTCCAAAAATTGCAGATTATCGATTACTCAGTTGGCATAAGAAGAAGAACGTAGAAAAAAGTTTCTATATAAGCTGGAATCACCAAAACAATACCCAAAGCAAATATGGATGTTACAGGCATGTCTATTTATTTTTGACAATCAACCCCAAGACCAAAAAAATGTAACATCAGAAACCCTTATGAGGACAAAATACATGTAGACACATAGTGGCAGAATTGTAAACTGGTTCTCAATCACACACAAATTAAACATACCAAAATTAATTGATGGCACGGTTGCAACATAGTAAATATATCAATGCTTAATACAAATACTAACTTCATTCTCAGAGACTCACTTCTTCCCGGGAACCAAGTTGATAGTACACTTAAGCACAAAGCTAAATTTGCATAGGAATGGCATATATCTCAACAACGGTACCTCATGGTAAGGTAAAACAAGAAATTGATAATTATTTGGAGCACTGCATCCACTCTAAAGTGATCAATCAGTGTTAATGGTTGGAATTCCTTAGCATAAAGCTTCGCACCTAACTGGCTTATACCGTCTACTTCATCACAGTGCCGCATAGCAACTCAGGTAGCAATAAAAATCACAATAAACGTAAACATGTCTTAGTCGTTCTGCTTTGTCGTTCTCGTGGCTCAAAACAGAGAATTTAAGCCATTCTAAGGGTTTTGTTCGAACGTAATGAGAAAAAAAGAGGGAAGAAAACTTGATTTCAGACCACCTTTAAGCGCCAAGCCCGATTTCGACACATCAATTAACACCGCCCAGATCCCAAACACCACACCAGGCAAGCTAAATGTTGGACGTCCCTTATCATCCATGTTATTTAAAAGCAGAAACTGATACAATATTCTATTTGCAAAACAATACGTACATTACTTTCACTACAGGTATACAGTACTGACAATACAATGGTCTACTTATAATTAACTCAACACGTTTCGCTCCAAACATACAATTATTTGGATTACTTACTATACGGCCTACCTACACTACTAGCTTTATTTGCAATATCACTTGCAAACGTAAACAAAATAACAAAAAAGTTATGGGTTACAGTAAAAGTCGGAAAACATTTTGAGTACGCTAATTTAGGGAAGACTTAGAATCGTTTCACTTTTTAAAATACGGAAAGATAGAGTGAAAGGCACAATGTTTTGTATGAAATCCCACTTTTATATACCTATCTTGTTCGTCTGAATTAATTGCGATGCATTTTTTTAATAATAATTTGTCGCGAACTGGGGATATAAATTCACCAAACTGAAATTTTAAATATTGAAATAATCAAAGATATGAGTTTCTCTACTGTTTGGGTTGGCATTTCTCGTATGATCACAATTTATCAGACCAGAGAAACTTCTTCGTCAAACTGGCAAAATTACAGAAAACTTTAAAATTTTGATCTCAAAGGGATAAATCCTCAGTTTATGGAAGAATAAATATTATCAAAACATTAACCCTTTCAAAGGTCATTTTTGTCGGTAGCTCTATGGAAACACCATCTCACTTCGTTGAAGAAGTGAATGGAATGATTTTCGACTTCGTGTGGAATCATACACCTGCGAAAATCAAAAAGTCAACTTTAATAAAATCTATAAAAGAACGTTATCTTTGACAAGGGGTTAAAACTAAACTGGGTAAACCATCTTTGTTCAGAATAGGGCGCTCCATGGAGATAATTCCAAATTTTCTCCTTGCTAATGTCGCTGGCGCCTTCTAAATATTTCAGCATAATCATGACGGTAAACTTCTTTTCCTAAGTGAACAGCTCCCCAGATTTGAAAAAGATATTATTAGCTATTGGCAGACAATTGCTGCAACATGTCTTTAAAAAAAACTGAAGTGTTAGATCATCTACTCTGGAAAAATAGATTCTTAATTGTTAATAAAAAAAAATGATATCTTTTCCACGCATCCTCTCTTAAGGTGATTTAGAAGGGGTGAATAAGGCGTCGGCATTTGTGAAATGTGGATCCCATATCGAAAAGTTG
This sequence comes from Pavona decussata, assembly GCF_977016875.1. Classification (NCBI taxonomy): domain Eukaryota; kingdom Metazoa; phylum Cnidaria; class Anthozoa; order Scleractinia; family Agariciidae; genus Pavona; species Pavona decussata. Next base: position 97,603 of record NW_028145513.1, on the reverse strand, counting down.
GTTGGGTACGGCAGAACTTATGATATTACATGATGCGCCCAAGTCTATTATCACTTCAACAGTGATCTCGTAAATTGTGAGACATGAGGTATCAGCGCTTTTTTGGGGAGCAAAGGTGTATTTATCCGTTTGTAGACATCTTCACCGTCTAAGTCGAAGTCATAGCGTGAGTCACGCAACGGTTATAAAGTGTGTTCATTAGATAACGTACATAGTTTCTGCCAGGAGTTTTCTTAGGGAGCTTAAGCAGCAACGACGACAACGGCAACGAAAACTTCACCTGAAAATATAACTTTAGTTCATTTGTGCGACTTGGCGATTATTTTAACTCGCTCAACTTCTGAAGAAAACGGCGAACTATCCAAGAACCAAATTGGTAGGAGCGGCGTTCAAGCAAGAAAGAAAATGAAAAATTCACTGTCATGTGCTCACGTTCTCCAAAGAAAACCCCTAGAATCTGGTCATTTCACGTTGTTGCTTTGTAGAGGACAGCAAAGAAATGTACCAAAATGTAAATTGCAGTAGGAGAGCGATTGCTTCATCTCATAAAACATATTGTTTTGTGGCATCGTCGCTGTCTTCGCGTCGTCATCGTTACTTAAGCTCCCTATTGAAGCGCGATTCACGGACTCGCGAATTGAAACAAGCGCGTCTCCAAATATTTGTTTCGCTGGAAGATTGTAAGACCTTTACCTACTTTAAGAGGCTGTCTGCGTTAGAACGGATAAGGCAAATTTCGACTTTTCACTGAATTCGCTGATTTTTTTTTTTTTTTTTTTTTTATGAACACAAATCATTATATCCCATAAACAAATATCACATTTACTGAGCTCAATGCGATTTTTTTTGGCGGGACAGTTTACAAAGTGACCTCAAAACTACCCAATTTAACTTCGGGGACCCTACAATTCATCTATACATTGCCGGTGCTGTCAAAAAGTCATTCCTTGCTCAAACACCTTGAATATCTTACACATTGAAGTTCCATTTGTCAATAACAATTTAAAGGTTTAACTTTTGTTTTCTGTGAAATTTTGACGGAGTTAATTTTTTTTTTCAATATAACCCCTCCTAAGCTTCAGAATGTATTAAACGTGACATACATGTAATTATAGGCTATTTTCACAAAAGTGGGGCCTGACTTAGAGTCAAGTCTATTTTAACTCAAAAACACTAACACCAATCTACTTATGTATGGAATTAAATTCGTGGGCACTTGTTGAGGCCTCAAATGTAATAAATGTCCCTACATGTAATAAAGGTCCTAAGTGTAATAACTTTCGGCCCTAAATGTAATAAAGGTCCTAAGTGTAATAACTTTTGGCCTTAAATGTAATAAAGGTCCTAAGTGTAATAACTTTTGGCCTTAAATGTAATAAAGGTCCTAAGTGTAATAACTTTCGGCCATAAATGTAATAACTTTCGGCCCTAAATGTAATGTCCTAAGTGTAATAACTTTTGGCCTTAAATGTAATAAAGGCCATTGACTGAGTCCCATCACGGTTTGACCTCACGTTCATGTCTTTAATGATTGAATAGTGATGGCGTCATCAGTCAAATGGCCAAAATTCCCCTTCCTTTGCTAATTTTCGCTTGAATTTATTTTGTCAATATCTTATGGTAGCAACATACAACTTTTAAAACGATCATGCTTCATCGTGCTCCACAAATAATGGGAAATTAACGCGAATTTTCAAAAAATTTGCGTTAATTACCGCGTCAGTGATTAGGTGGTGCGTTAATTTCCTCGACCTTAATTTTCATTATTTTTGCCCCAAATTCTCGATACACTCCAGAAAGGAAAAAGCATTGATTTAGCAGGGTGGAGATCAGCTGGTATTATGGATTCTGTCAACGAACGCTCGAAGTGGCCAGATTCCTTTATTTAATTCCCATGTTTAGCGACAATTCCACGAACATTTACGGATTTTTACACTTAATATTAAAATAGAGTTGTTTCTTTTGCCTTAATAAAACCTGTTTCTTTGTATACGTTCGCGTTAATTTCCTTTATTTTGAAATTCAAGCCCTTCTTTAGCGTTAATTTCCTTTATTATTAAGTATTTTTTTCCTTAAGGTAATAGCAACCTTGTTACGCTATACACAAGAGCACGAGAGGTTAATAGTTATCATGCAGACCATTCGCGAACGCTTCTTATCACTTCATTTTTTTTTTCAAATTAATAATACCTTTTGCAAATAGTGTTTGTGTTTAAACAGTCAAATTTTTAAGTTGGATTAGATTGTAGTGTCTGGAAGCTTATTTTCGCAGACTATTCTGTGACTCATTTATCAAAAATAGTACTGAAGCTTATATGGAAAATCTCTAACAACCTGTTTTACTAACTTTCTTACTTTGATTTTGTAGCAGGAATATTACTTTCAATGACTTCTCATGATCCGCCTTATTCCACGATTTTCCAGGCCTATAAAATTACGTTCTCAAATTCCACAAGCGATTTTTCTAAGACCTTACGAACCCTCCTTTGAAGAAAACTAGAGAAATGAAGTCAAAAACACTTTTTTGATGTAAAAATTTTAGCCACAAACGGAAAGACTCGACAGAAACAATTAAAGACATAAAACAGACTTGACCTTAAGCTAACAGGCCATTGAAGCGCGGTACAGTTTACACTCGGGTTCCCGTGTGACATTTTTCGCATCCTTTCGATGTGTACTCAAAGAGATCACAAGGTGAAACATCTAAATTAAAAAGGCCTTAGTTAAAATTTACTATTTCTGTTGTTACTGCCTAACTAGTGTTGCTGTTTGCCCCTGTAGAATAGGACGTGCAGATTAAAATGGCATATGTGACACTTGATGTAAGGCTTTTATTTCAGTAGGTTCTGAGTATTCAAGGTAAAATGTAATCGGGATCCCTTAGACACATTTTCGCCTTCTTGCATTTGTATAATAAATGCAGTTAAGGTGGCCGAACACAGTTTGCGCGTGCTTTGCAGATTCTGTTAGTGATGCTATTAAGCGCGCGCTAGGGTTGTGGTAAGCAAATGCTATCGACCACTCGATTTTATACCAAAAGGTAAGTTTTGCTCTTAAAATAACTTAGTTTCTCGTTTGTGAATCCTTCTTCATTTATCGCCGAACAAAGAAATTGAGTTCACAATGAGCTAAGCCTTTTTGTACGCCTTTCATCTTTCTGAGAAACCCTAATTAAAAGCCACGCTTGCGCATTTGAACAAGAAATTGTGACTGGTTATTTTAATGGAAATAAACTGTTTTCTAAGGAACCGCTCGTTAGAATTTCGTGAAATTTGACAAAACAGTAGTTTTCTAAAAGCGTAACTTGCCTACAAACCCAAAACAAAATCTAACAGAGGGTATCTTCAAAAAACATTAAAGTGCAAAACCAACATTTACAGGAGATCTGTCTGTTAAAATTACATGAAAGCAGCGTCACTATGTCAGTATTTTGTGGGTTTTTCTGGATACAAAATATGGAAAAAATCTAACGAGTGCATTTTCTAAAAATTAAGAAAAACCATTATTTGTGGACGGTTAATAGCTTGCTGCGTTGCCATGGCAACGGCACCTTGTTCAACAAGAAGTATCAAAATTTATTCCTTCTCAGTTAATCTTGCACCATGCTAATTTCGGGTACTCAGAAGTCCGTAGTTTTCAAATAATGTTTACTAACACTTGTGTAATGGAAAAACTGTGTTCGGCCACCTTAAATCTTATATATATATCACTGTGATTTCATCTGGAGCAGAACATATATTACATTCGAGACCTTTATTACATTTAGGGCCGAAAGTTATTACACTTAGGACCTTTATTACATTTAAGGCCAAAAGTTATTACACTTAGGACCTTTATTACATTTAGGGCCGAAAGTTATTACACTTAGGACCTTTATTACATTTAGGGACATTTATTACATTTGAGGCCTCAACAGCACTTTACGCTGCGTGCCGTAAAGAGCTCCGCCAAACCTCAATATTCACGGATTTCAATCGAAACTAAACATAAAGCCGTCAGACCGATAAACACATTTCTAATCCGAACTTTTTAGAAATAAAATAATAATCACTAGGTAAATATTACTGGCCAGTTAGCCATATTTTAGAGAAGATCTATCCGTTAATTGGTATTTTAAATGAAACCTCACGCAGAGGGGAAAAGATTCCTGCAGACAAGTGGGTTTCAAAAAAAAAAAATATATTCATGCACCGAAAATCCCCCCTCCCCCCTCCGGTTTAATCTAATGGTCCGTCAAAAATATGACGTCATGGGATTCAAAATGGCTGCACCCGCGAAATTTAAAACCGAACATAGGCGATAATCATATCTAATTTTTAGCACACTTAAACTTCACTTCTACATTTTGAACTAAAATTTAGAATTGAGACACTATTCCCGACAGTTAATACACGAGCGACTTGACAACGGGCGGAATATTTATTCCGTCACAAACGCAGTCGAGGACGCAAAATGCCAATTTGCTAACATCTCAGGAAACAGACTTCTGCTTTCATGATGTCTAAAAATAACTTAAGTGAAATTCAGATGTCCCAAGGGCTATACTGGGGTCTACCTCTCTGTCGCCTCTTTTCCTCTTGACTCAATGTATTCTTTTCGTTTCAATCAGATAGATTGACATATTAAGAGCGGCTGCCTGTAAGGATCAAGAATTCTCCGTCAACGAGCACATTTGGCGAATCGCTCATATTGCCTCCGAAAATACCCTCAGTACTGAACTCTTTTCAAGATTATATTTAAACGTTTAAGCGACTTTTTAATTCTGAGAGATTCTCAAAAATTTCAAAATGCCGTCAAAAGTGCAGTTTCAAAGGTTTGAATATTCAAAATTCAAGGTGCGAGAACGAAGAACCGAGAAACTGTCAAAATAATTTCAATTCAAATCATACTCATAGGTTTTATTAGTCCTGGAAAAGCAAATTGAAGATGGAAATCCCGCCACTTCTACCATGGTTAATATTTGCCTTGTCGACTCCTTTCGTAAACTGTAACTTATATGTTGTCCATAAGTATTAATGACATTTGAAAGGCAACGAAATGCTCTGAATAGTAAGCGATTTTACAGTTTCCGAAAAAAAAAAATAACTGTTTACGATAAAATTTGGTCTTTTGAACAGTTTAATTGATTGATGGTCAATACCGTCGATTCCGATGATCTTGTTAACACAAATCTTAATTCGTTAGGACAAAAAGAAAAACTACATATTAAGGCATACTTTACCCCACCGGTATGAATTAAAAACTGGTTCAGCTTTCGGAAACTGCGTAGCTCTATATAACCAGTAATTCGTTTTCATGCTGATCTGATCCTGATGCTGAATGGAATGTAGCGCGTGCGTGGTTTACGTGAAAACGGTCCTTCAACCCTTGGATGTGGGCGGGGGGAAGGGACAGTACTCTAAAAGGTACGGTATAAGGGACTCTACGGCAATACCGAAAGGTTAATTTGAGTGGTAAAATATTGAATGGAATACTAGAAATAAAGTTCACAATAAAGGTAAACTTGCAATTGCCTTAGTCGTTCAGCTTTGTCGCTCTCGTGGCTCAAAAGAGCGAATTTTAGCCATATGAAGGGTTTTGCTTGCGCGTAAAAAAGAAGTAAAAGAAAGGAGGAAAACCAGATTTCAGACCAGCTTAGCGGCAGCCCGATCTCCACACAAACATTTATACCACCCAGCTATAAAACAACGTACCGGGCAAGCTGAATGTTGGTCTTCTTTTCTCGTACCATGCAATTTGATAACCGTTCAAAATTCAAAGCGCAAGCCACCAAAAATTATCGAGAAATACACAATCAAAGCACCGACCATTGGCGCCTGGAGTTTCGTTCGCTGGCCTGTAGCAGTCACTTCCGCTGCTGCTTTTCAATTGGACGAGTTCATTTCTAAAGCCTTTCATAGACGTACCTTTCTCTTTATCCTATGGTAGTCAGTAGAAATTTGGCTGAAGTCCTGAATAAAGAACATTTCAACACATTCATGTTGAAATGTTGAGATGTTCTTCTGGAACGGCTTAAAGCAAGAGTTAAAAAAACAAAAACAAAAATGCATCCCATGATTTTATTGTAGTTGGCTTACTTCATGGCTAATCGATCTGATCTAAAAGTCTTAGTTTAGTTCTTGTATATATTTTGGAATTAGATGTATCCAACGGAAATTGACATAGGCATGCCGAAACATGCTTGCAATCTTAAAACCACTGTTAGTACTAAGCTTTCAAGTATTCTACTCCTATTTTTAACAAGGAAACGAAATTTTCTAAAAGCCGTTGTTCGATTGTCCTAAACATTACAGTTTATGTGTTGAAGTAGTCTACAAGCAAACGCGCTCAAAAACCCATTACCCGTTGATGTCTGTTGACAGTATATACTGAGAATGATACCAAAATTAAACTACACGAAAGTTCTGTTCACTGTTTTAAAGAAACACTATACAACCACGACATGTCATTCGTGCAACCGTTCTCTAATTGAATTACTCAATTTTTGAACAGTCACTCGCTCTAGTATAGACATCAGTCCGCTTACTTTTTCTTCACAATCAGCAAAGACGAAAGTGTTGAATCCATGAATTTTTCATTTTCTTAATCCTAACGGCTCCTTCAAGGCGTAAACGAGAAATAATTAATATAAGGCCGAGTTTACCAAACTCCTGGGATTTTTCTAATAAATAACTGATGTTGTGACAAAGTTAATCCCTTGTGGGACAAAAGCTTTTCGTGACACATATGAGCAATGTTGTTTTGTGTCACATACGGGTGTGGAACGTAAAGTTTCTACCACTATGCTGCTAGTATTCATCAGGCGCCTAATCAAGACTAGCAGTATGGCACCCGAAAGGCAGGGGATCAACCCCTACGTGGTAACACGTAGGGAAGCGACTAAATTTGAGCTTTTATTTTACCCCATCATGACTAATGTCTTTCACGATTGCTGGTTTTACCACATTACCTCAGCTTTTGTGTCACTCATGAGGAGTTGATGATTCATACCTTGAGCAAGACTTATTGTCAGGTATAATTCTAGTTTTTGGCGCAAATGAATTATCTATAGAATCAGTATATTTTAATGTGATTTACAATAACAATCCAGCGTCTAGATTGATTCGGTCACGTCGAAAGTATTGTCATGCTCGTATACTTTCCAAATGCGTTAAAAAAACTGAATAAAAGTCATGACCGAAATCTCCGATTAAAACAAGCTGCTAAACGAGCCAGCAAATGAGAATGAATGTGAAAAAGAATTTAGCAGTTATAACTAAACATTGATGTTATGAGACCCTGGAGAAACAGGAAATTTGACACTGGTTCTTTAAAAAAAAAATAAGGAAGAAAAAGATGCAATTAAATTGTCCACTCCTGGCAACAAATTCTTGACAAATAATATAATTATCTTAAAGCGTAAAATTTATTCGCTTGCATCGCCTTCCACTTAAAGCTTTTACACATATTTTGTTCAACTTGGGCTTGGTAAATACATCATAACCATAACATAATCAATATCAAACAACATAAAATTACAGAGTTTCTATTGCTACCGGGAACACATTTTCTCAATCAAAAAGCCCTGTCAGTTTATTTTTCAAGTCTTGAATACCATTATTTTGGTCTCTTTTCATCCAAATATTTCTATGGCAAATTTAATATGCACAATCTTTCCTCGTCTTCATTAAGTTACCTTGATATTTTACCTTGTCTCTCAATAATTAAAAGAGTCTGTGGCTATGTCAGTTTGCGATTGTCCTTTTGGACTTTCTCAAAGGCTTTCTTAATAACAATACTCACTTATTCCAATGTGGGGACTTGAACAAGAATGAAAAGCAAAATTCGTCTAATCTAACCTCTAAGGAACGATTATCTGTTTAGGAGTACCTTTGTACCCCTGTTATTCCCCTGTCTGTTCCAAGTCTGGGGGGATTCCATTGATTAGTTAATTAATGCATTAGGCTACGAAAACTGGAAAGAAATGAATAGAAACCTAATGTCAACGTATATTTCGTTGCTAAGATACCCCAATCACCCTCCTCCTCCACCCCACCCTCAATCCTTCCGTCAATTAAAATAACCTGCCTAATTTTCTTGTTAAAGAAATGTGTTACCTTCCCGTGGGTTGTCTTCGGTATAATCGATCAGTAAATCGAAATGACTTTTGTTTTATCTGTAGGCACCTCTCCAGCAACAGAATTGAGCATCTACCAGGAGATATATTTTCACAGCAATCAAACTTAAGGATTTTGTAAGTCTCATTAACTTTGTTGCTGTTGTTCTTGGATATTGATATAACAATTAATTGACATCGTGATCTGTGTAGAATTTGCACCTCACCCTAATTCATTTTTTTTTTGTACCATATCAGTTAGAATTATTTCCATGTCAATTCATCCCCAACAGACAGAGTTCACTGGGATTGATCCAATTCACTCCTTCGTTTCACAAACTGTTTGCGTTAAAAGTTGGCTCGTTGAATAGTAAAATCGATTGATGATACCGTAGATTCAAAATCATGTCAACAAAAAGTTGAAAATTCATGACTAGCACAAGATACGAAACGTATAAGATGTATAAGATCGCGGGTTAGCTTTTTCAAATTTCACGTTTTCGCTCTTTGGTCACATAACGTATTAACGTTGAAACTGCTGAACAAAAATTGCCTAAAATCATGTGAAAAATAACTCAAGAGCTGCCAAAAAGAGTGTTTTGGTAATCTAATGTATAAGTACACAGAGACGTCATACCCTGACTGAATTTAATTTGGCGTCCAGCCCCCTTGTAACTTCAGATTGCTACCAAAATTCGTCCACGATCTCAAATAACAGTAAATGTCGGTGGTTTATTTACATCGCACGAGAAGCAAAATAAAACAATGACACAAAAGAAAGAGAAACGTTACCTTTCAAAGAATGATAGCAAACAAAAAAAAAATTTTGACAAAGGAATGTAACATGTGCTTGCTTAAAGTGAAAATTGTTCTTGGTTGAGTCCTTAAGGGGGGTGGTGCTACAAAAAGGTATAAGGGAATGTACGGTGATACAGAACGGATAATTATGGTGGAAAAATAGTGAATGGAATACTAGTAATAAAAATCACCATAAAGGCAAAGTGAAACCTTAGTCGTTCTGCTTTGTCGTTCTTGTGGCTCAAACCGGCGAAGTTTTGCTTGTATGTAGTAAAAGAAGAGGAAGAAGGGAGGAAAATGAGATTTCAGACCAGCTTAGCTGCCAAGCCCGATTTCCACACAAAAATTAACCCCCCCCCCCCTACCCCCTAGCTTCCAAACAACACACCAGACGAGCTGAATGTTGGACGTCTTTTTTCGTACCATGAAATTTAATAACTATTTAAAATTTAAAGCGGAAGTCACCGGAGATTAACGAGAAATTGATAATCAAAGCTCGAACCATCCACGCTTGTAGTTTCGTGCGCTGGTCTGTAACAGTTAAGTCCACTGTTGCTTTTCTCCATTGTTGCTTTTCTCATATAACACATTGTTTTGTGGCATTGTCGCTATCATCGCGTCGTCGTCGTTGCTTAAGCTCCCTATTGAAGCGCGATTCACGGACTCGCGAATTGAAACAAGCCCGTCTCCAAATATTCGTTTCGCTGGAAGATTGTAAGACCTTTACCTACTTTAAGAGGCTGTCTGCGTTAGAACAGATAAGGCAAATTCCGACTTTTCACTGATTTCGCTGATTTTTTTTTTTTTATGAACACCAATCATTATATCCCATAAACAAATATCACATTTACTGAGCTCAATGCGATTCTTTTTTTCGTTGTTGGCGAGACGGTTTACAAAGTGACCTCAAAACTACCCAATTTAACTTCGGGGACCCTACAATTTATCTATACATTGCCGGTGCTGTCAAAAAGTCATTCCTTGCTCAAACAGCTTGAATATTTTACACCTTGAAGTTCCATTTGTCAATAACAATTTAAAGGTTTAACTTTTGTTTTCTGTGAAATTTTGACTGAGTTAAATTTTTTTTAATATAACCCCTCCTAAACTTCAGAATGCATTAAACGTGACATACATGTAATTATAGGCTATTTTTACAAAAGTGGGACCTGACTTAGGGTCAAGTCTATCTTAACTCAAAAGCACTAACACTAATCTACTTATGTATGGAACTAAATTTGTGGGCACTTTACGCTGCGTGCCGTAAAGAGCTCCGCGATATCCCTAATATTCACGGATTTCAATCGAAACTAAACATAAAGCGGTCAGACCGATAAACACATTTCTGATCCGAACTCTTTTAGAAATACAATAATAATCACTAGGTAAATATTTCTGGCCATTTAGCCATATTTTAGAGAAGATCTATCCTTTTATTGGTATTTTAAATGAGACCTCGCGCAGAGGGGAAAAGATTCCTGCAGACAAGTGGGTTTCAAAAAAAAAAAAAGAAAAAGAAATTCATACACCGAAAATCCCCCCCCCCCCCCCCCCCTATTCCTCCGGTTTAATCTAATGATCCGTCAAAAATATGACGTCATGGGATCCAAAATGGCTGCACCCGCGAAATTTAAAACCGAACATAGGCTATAATCTTATCTAATTTTTAGCACACTTAAACTTCACTTCTACATTTTGAACTAAAATTGAGAATTGAGACACTATTCCCGACAGTTAATACACGAGCGACTTGACAACGGGCGGAATATTTCTTCCATCACAAAGGCAGTCGAGGACGCAAAATGCCAATTTGCTAACATCTCAGGAAACAGACATCTGCTTTCATGATGTATAAAAATAACTTAGGTGAAATTCACGTCTCAACGGCTATACTGGGGGGTTTCCCTCTCTGTCGCCTTATTTTCTCTTGACAATGTATTCTTTTCGTTTCAATCAGATAGATTGATATATTAAGAGCGGCTTCCTGTAAGGATCAAGAATTCTCCGTCAACGAGCACATTTGGCGAATCGCTCATATTGTCTCCGAAAATACCCTCAGTAGTGAACTCTTTTCAAGATTATATTTAAAAGTTCAAGCGACTTTTTAATTTTGAGAGATTCTCAAAAATTTCAAAATGCCGTCAAAAGTGCAGTTTCAAAGGTTTAAATGTTCAAAAATCAAGGTGCTAGAACGAAGAACCGAGAAACTGTCAAAATAATTTCAATTCAAATCATACTCATCGGCTTTATTAGTCCTGGAAAAGTAAATTAAAGATGGAAATCCCGCCACTTCTACCATGGTTAATATTCGCCTTGTCGACTCCTCTCGTAAACTGTAACTTATACGTTGTCCACAAGTATTGATGACATTTTAAAGGCAACGAAATGCTCTGAATAGTTGGCGATTTTAAAGTCTCAGAAAAAAACTGTTTACGATAAAATTTGGTCTTTTGAATAGTTTAATTGATTGATGGTCAATACCGTAGATTCCGATGATCTTGTTAACACAAATCTTAATTCGTTAGGACAAAAATAAATACTACATATTAAGGCATACTTTACCCCACCGGTATGAATTAAAACTGGTTCAGATTTCGGAAACTGCGTGGCTAGATATAACCAATAATTCGTTTTCACGCTGATCTGATCGTGATGCTGAATGGAATGTAGCGCGTGTTTGCTTTACGTGAAATGGGTTCTTCAACCCTTGGATCTGGGCGGGGGAAAGGGAGAGTACTCTAAAAAGTACGCTATAAGGGAATGTAAGGCAATGCCGAAAGGTTAATTTTGGTGGTAAAATATTGAACGAAATACTAGAAATGAAGTTCACAAAAAGGTAAACTTTCCTTAGTCGTTCAGCTACGTCGTTCTCGTGACTCAAAAGAGCGAATTTTAGCCATTTGAAGGGTTTTTCGTGCGCGTAAAAAGAGTAAAAGAAAGGAGGAAAACTAGATTTCAGACCAGCTTAGCGGCAGCCCAATTTCCACACAAAAATTAATATCACTCAGCTACAAAACAACGCACCGGGCAAGCTGAATGTTGGTCTTTTTTTCTTGTACCATGCAATTTAATAACCATTCAAACTTCAAAGCGCAAACTTATCGAGAAATTCACAATCGAAGCACCGACTATCCGCGCCTGGAGTTTTGTGCGCTGGCCTGTAGCAGTCACCTCCGGTGCTGCTTTTTAATTGGACGAGTTCATTTCTAAAGCCTCTCGTAAACGTCCCTTTCTCTTCATCCTATGGTAGTCAGTAGAAATTTGGCTGAAGTCCTGAATAAAGAACATTTCAACACATTGATGTGAAATTGTTGAGATGTTATTCTGCGCCTCGTTCCCAGGGTCTCTCTTCTTCCCGCCCCAGCGAGAGAGAGAGAGAGACCCTGGTTGGAGCTGGTCACGTGGCACCCAAAATCTGGGTGCTTGGCACAATTTGTCGTTAGGGATGGGTAGTAGAGTATGCAGTTGTCGCTTTCTCAGAAGCACGGAGAAGCCAGCTACGAACTTTACGACGACAAGCGGTTTTACAACCAAGCATTTCTACATCACACACTCACTTGAGACCAGGAAGAGGTTCACGTTTCTTCCACTCAGGTAGAGTGTTGTTTATCCAAAAGAATTACTTTAAAAACAGTCGTAACGTTTCGGGAGAGGGAAACCGACAGACGATGGGGGACGCCTGAGTCAAAACCTAAACAGGCATGGTGATTAGAACAGAGGTATCGCTGGCTTTACGCCGTTTAACAGAGCTCCAAATAGGGTGAAATGGGAAAGAAGAACAATTTTAATATTGCCGAATGGAACACCAAGAATTTTTGGCAATAGAATGTAAGCAGGCGAAGTGTCCAGAAATACCAACGGACTGAAGCAAGCCGCGTGTGAATATAATTCAAAGGTACTTTTCATCTTAGTTTATTCCCTACGTTCTTGGCTTTAAGACGTAGACGAAAAATATTGAGCTCAGAGCGCTGATTGTGATCGAAAACAATGTATTTACAGTGTATTCAATCACAGGAAATCGGTGACCAAATAAACATTCAATATTGTGCTTCGCGAATTACATGTAAATAAACAGGTTACTATAACAAGAAGAATGTATTGGTATTTTCTTGTGAGTGATGAATTATAATGCTGTTGATGAAAGAATTTTTTATAAACTACATTTCATTTTATATAGCAAAAGATGTACTTATTACTGCAGTTCAAGCTTGAATAAATGCTATTTCTGGTAGAATTCATGGAATCAGTTCCAACTAGTGTAGATAAATTACTCCGGTTCAAGTTGTAGAATTTATGATAAACCTCTGCTTCATTGACCGTTTGAAATTCCCTAGATTGTACTTAATATACGATTTTTGCAAAAGGCATGAAACTGCGCCAAATCTCTCGCATTTCGCTTGCTTAAATCGCACCCGCTTGAAAATGTCTGATCGGCTCTTGCGAATAAAATAATTGAGCGAGTGTACCCCGACTGGGGAGAAGTTTGTCGTGTGCTGTCACGTGACCAGCTCCAACCAGGGTCTCTCTCTCTCTCTCTCTCGCTGGGGCGGGAAGAAGAGAGACCCTGGGAACGAGGTTGGACTATCCATAAAGGGACTGCTTGCAGTAAAGGCACCTTATCAAGACCAGCAGTTTTGCACCCGAAAGACAAGGGAACAACACCTACTTGGTATCATCGCGAAGGAAACACGTAGAGAAGCGACTGAATTTGAACTTTTATTTTACCCCATCATGACTAATATCTTTCACGACTGCTGGTGTTACCACATTACCTCAGCTTTTTTGTCACTTATACGAGTTGATGATTCACACCTTGAGCAAGACTTAATGTATAATTCTAGTTTTTGACGCAAATGAATTATCTATAGAATTAGTATATTGTAATGTGATTCACAATAACAATGCAGCGCCTAGATTGATTCGGTCACGTCGAAAGTATTGTCATCCTCGTATACGTTCCAAATACGTTAAAAAATAAAAAAAAATTATGGCCTAAAGCTGCGATTAAAACAAGCTGCTAAACGGGCCAGCAAGTGAGAATGAATGTGAAAAAGAATTTAGCAGTTATAACTAAACATTGATCTGTTATGAGACACTGGAGAGGCAGGAAATTTGACTCTAGTCCTTAAAAAAATTATGGCAAATTCCCAAGCCAGTAGGGAAGAATAAGATGCGACTAAATTGTCAAATCCTGGCAACAAATTCTTGACAAATAACATAATTATTTTAAAGCGTAAAATTTATTCGCTCGTATCGCCTTCCAGTTAAAGCTTTTGCACATATTTTGTTCAACTTGAGCTTGGTAAATACATCATAACCATAACATAATCAATATCAAACAACATAAAATTACAGAGTTTCTATTGCTACCGGGAACACATTTTCTCAATCAAAAAGCCCTGTCAGTTTATTTTTCAAGTCTTGAATACCATTATTTTGGTCTCTTTTCATCCAAATATTTCTTTGGCAAATTTAATATGCACAATCTTTCCTCGTCTTTATTAAGTTACCTTGATATTTTACCTTGTTTCTCAATAATTAAAAGAGTCTGCGGCTCTGTCAGTTTGCGATTGTCCTTTTGGACTTTCTCGAAGGCTTTCTTAATAACACTACTCACTTATTCCAATGTGGGGACTTGAACAAGAATGAAAAACAAAATTCGTCTCATCCGTCACCTCTAAGGAACGACTGTCTGTTCAGGAGTACCTCTATGCCCCTGTTATTCCCCTGTCTGTTACGGGTCTGCGGGATTCCATTGATTAGTTAATTAATGCATTAAGCTACGAAAACTGGAAAGAAAGGAATTGAAACCCAATATCAACGTATATTTTGTTGCTAAGATACCCCAATCATCCTCCTCCTCCACCCCACCCTCTCCCCTTCCGTCAATTACAATAACCTGCCTAAACGTCTTGTTAAAAAAAAAAATGCGTCACCTTCCTGTGTTGTTTAAAAATCGATGAGTAGCCAGGCATAATAATCAATTTTTTTTTTTTTAAAGACGTTCTCTGGTTAAAATTTTAAAAACACTGAGCTTTCGATTGCCAGTCTGCAATCTTTAAAAAGTGAGATGTAAAAACGAAGGCAGAAATATATATACAAAGAGGTGAGAAAAAATGACGAATATGAATAAATACAATAATATAAGGGAAACACTAGTGTGAAGAAAAAAAATATATTGATGACATGAATAATGTTATAATAAAATTG
>NW_028145513.1:70000-75000 GCF_977016875.1 Pavona decussata | reverse complement strand
GAGATATATTTTCACAGCAATCAAAGTTGTTGTTTTTGTAAGTCTCATTAACTTTGTTGCTGTTGTTCTGGGATATTCTTATAACAATTAATTGACATTGTGATCTGTGTACAACTTGCACCTTACCCTAATTCAATATTTGTACCATATCAGTTGGAATCATTTCCATGTCAATTCATCTCTAACAGAGAGAGTTGACTGGGATTGGATCTCATTTACCCCTCCGTTTTACAAACTGTTTGCGTTAAAAATTGTCTCGTTTAATAGTTATATCGATTGATGATACCGTAGATTCACAAGCTTGTTAACAAAAATTGGAAAATTCATGAGTAGCACAAGGTACAAAACTTAAACGTTTGGATGAACATCTTGACATTGCTGTATAAGATCGCGGGTCAGATTTTTCAAAATTTCACGTTTTCGCTCTTTGGTCACATAACGTATTAATGTTGAAACTGCTGAGCGAAAATTGGCTAAAATCGTCTAAATTCGTCTAATCCCCCACCTCTAAGGAACGATTATCTGTTTAGGAGTACCTTTGTGCCCCTGTTACTCCCCTGTCTGTTCCAAGTCTGGGGGGATTCCATTGATTAGTTAATTAATGCATTAGGCTACGAAAACTGGAAAGAAAGGAATTGAAACCTAATGTCAACGTATATTTCGTTGCTAAGATACCCCAATCACCCTCCTCCTCCACCCCACCCTCTACCCTTCCGTCAATTAAAATAACCTGCCTAAACTTCTTGTTAAAGAAATGTGTTACCTTCCTGTGTTGTCTTCGATATAATCGATCATTAAATCGAAATGACTTTTGTTTTATCTGTAGGAACCTCTTCAGCAACAAAATTCAGCATCTACCAGAAGATATATTTTCACAGCAATCAAACGTGTGGTTTTTGTAAGTCTCATTAACTTTGTTGCTGTTGTTCTTGGATATTGTTTTATAGAAAATTTGAGATAGTACGCACGCTCTAATTGGTCGATAGGTGTGTTTAGATGAGAGTATGTAAACACGGTTGTGACGTCACGCTTTCTGTGTCTCCCGGGACTCCCAGCACAATTTGAAAACATTTCAAAGCTTTTGCAAGGCTCGCAAAGGAATTTCAAGTACAACTGTTAAGGAAATGGTGAAAAATTTCCTAAAATGTGATCGAGGTTTGCCTATCTCCTCCCCCCTGAACCCGAGGGAAGAAAAGCAAAAGAAAGAAGAACCACAGCGCTTTGCCTGCCTCGCTAGACGACCTCGTCGAGGGAGCTCAAGTGAAGACGAAAAAATATTCAACAAATACACAGTAAACATTTTTCAAGATAATTTTTGCATCTGAGTACCACAATAAAATTCCCTAAAAGACATTCTTTATTCAAAAAATGTACACGAAAACGAAGACAAAACTATATGCTACAGCCCATAAATGTTTCAAATCAAACTTTGTGCCGGTTCCTGTGTTTTGGCTGTCAAATTTGTATAAAATGTATTTTCTCTGAGACTTTCTCAGCGTAATTATCTACTGTTAAGATTACTATTACCAGCATCAACTTCACAGTCAGGATCCGCTGCTTGGGCTATGATTCTTAAACAGCAAAACTTTACAAGGTACGATTAGCGACTTGACTTCTCGGCCATCTCAGGCTGCCACGTCGGGCAAGTTCACGTAACTTTCAAGAGCGACCATGCACAGTGACATTCATTTTCAGCTTAAATAAACTCCTCATCTTAAAGTTCTTTCCTTACAGAATCGTATATTTTGTACATTTCTTCTATTTTTCACCGAATGTTTGGTATTTTTCTGTAAGATTTACGAGAATTCAAAGCTGAAATGGCCGTCATCCACACGGGGCTCGCTGACGCTTGCCGCAAATTTCAACTTGATTTTGACTTTCATAACGCAAATTTTGATTGGTTCATGTGTTGCCAGATGCGTGTTTTCGTTGGCTAGCAGCAAGAATGATTGTCCAAAGCGTGTACTGAGAACATCTATTTCAATCCAGAAATAAATAATCAAAACTTCCCTTCATTTGTCGGATTATTTTTTTAGAAATATTTTATAAAAGCAACAGAGGACTTTTTTTCCCGTGTTTACATAGCCTCATCTAAACACTCGGGGAGTTGGGAGAATTCAGTCTCGAAAGTTATGCAGACCCTCGACTGCGTCTCGGGTTTGCATAACTGTCTCGAATTCTCCCAACCCCCCTCGTGTTTAGATGAGGCTATGTAAACACGGAAAAAGTCCTCTATTGCTTAAATAACAATTAATCGACATCGTGATCTGTGTAAAACTTGCACCTTACCCTAGCTCATTTTTTTTTGTACCATATCAGTTAGAATTATTTCCATGTCAATTCATCCCCAACAGACAGAGTTCACTGGGATTGGATCTCATTCACTCCTTCGTTTTACAAACTGTTTGCGTTAAAAGTTGGCTCGTTGAATAGTAAAATCGATTGATGGCACCGTAGATTCAAAATCTTGTCAACAAAAATGGGAAAATTCATGAGTAGCTCAAGATACGAAACGTAAAGGTTTTGATGAACATCTTAAGATTGCTGTATAAGATCGCGGGTTAGCTTTTTCAAATTTCACGTTTTCGCTCTTTGGTCACAAAAAGTATTAATGTTGAAACTGCTGAACAAAACTTGCTTAAAATCATATGAAAAATAACTCAAGAGCTGCCAAAAAGAGTGTTTTGGTAGCCCAGTGTATAAGTACACAGAGGCGTCATACCCTGACTGAATTTAATTTGGCGTCCAGCCCCCTTGTAACTTCAGATTGCTATCAAAATTCGTCCACGATCTCAAATAACAGTAAATTTCGGTGGTTTATTTACATCGCACGAGAAGCAAAATGAAACAATGAAACAAAAGAGAGAGAAACGTTACCTTTCAAAGGATGATAGCAAACCAAAAAAAAACATTTTGACAAAGGAATGTAACGTGTGCTTGCTTAAAGTGAAAAATGTTCTTGGTTGAACCCCTAAGGGGGGTGGTGCTACAAAAAGGTATAAGGGAATGTAAGGTGATACCGAACGGATAATTATAGTGGAAAAATAGTGAATGGACTACTAGCAATAAAAATCACCATGAAGGCAAAGTGAAGCTTTAGTCGTTCTGCTTCGTCGTTCTTGTGGCTCAAAACGGCGAAGCTTTGCTTGTAAGTAGTAAAAGAAGAGGAAGAAGGGAGGAAAATTAGATTTCAGACCAGCTTAGCTGCCAAGCCCGATTTCCACACAAAAATTAACACCCTTCCCCCCCCCCTCCTCCCACACACCACACACACCCCCCAGCTTCCAAATAACACACCATACGAGCTGAATGTTGGACGTCTTTTTTCGTACCATGAAATTTAATAACTATTTAAAATTTAAAGCGGAAGCCACCGGAAATTAACGAGAAATTGATAATCAAAGCTTGAACCATGCAAGCTTGTAGTTTCGTGCGCTGGTCTGTAACAGTTACGTCCACTGTTGCTTTTTAATTTGATATGTTCCCAAGAAAAAAAAAAGCCTTTCATGAACGTACCTTTCTTGATCTTCACCCCATTGTAGTCAGTAGAAAGTTGGCTGAAATCCTTAATAAAGGACATTTCAACCCATTGATGGGAGGACACGTACCTGTTGGTTTTATGTTCTTCTAGAACTGCTACAGTTAAGACACAAATGTATCCCATATTCTTTGAAGTCTACTTTTGTGATCACTACTGTTTTATTTTATTGTATTTTTATTTTTATCATTATTATTATTTTTTTTATTTGCAAAACACAATGCTTACATTTGTTACAACACGGGCTAGTTACACCGCTAACAATATAATATTTTACTATAAAATGCGCACATTAGTGTCAATACTGTTGTACACTATACTAACAATACAGCGTCTACTTACAATTCAATACATATCGCTCCAAAACATACAATTACTTAGATTACTTACAATACGTGTTACCTGCACTTCTAACTTTATTTACAGTGCCACTTGGAAAAGTAAACAAACTAATATAAAACTTATGAGTTACAGTAAAAGTCGCAAAAAAATTGATTACGCTAATTTAGGAAAGACTTAGAATTGTTTTACTTTGAAAGGAACTAAATATTTTGGAAGAAATCCCACTTCTTTATCTATCTTGTTCGCCTGATTTAACCGCGATGTATTTTTCAAATAATGATTTGTCGCGAACTACGGATATAAGTTTACCAAACAGGAATTTTAAATATTTAAATAATTAAAGATATGAGCCTGTCTACGCCTTAGGTAAGCACTTCTCGTATGATGACAATTTATCAGGCATGAGAAACTTCATCGACAAACTGGCAAAGTTACAGAAAACTCTAATTTTTTGGTCTCAAAGGGAGTTTATGGAAGAATAAATATATCAAAAAACACATATATTAGCCCTTTCAAAGGTCGTTTTTGTCTGTAGCTCTATGCAAACACCACCTTACTTCCTTGAAGAAGTGAATAGAATGATTTTCGACTTCGTATGGAATCATTAACCTGTGAAAATCAAAAATTCAACTTTAATAAACATACATACATACATACATACATACATACATACATACATACATACATACATACATACATACATACATACATACATACATACATACATACATACAGTTGGCTGCTACCTGTTATCCCTTCTCACCGAAAAGTATGGCCAAAACATCGGTCTTTACCGCGACGACGGTCTTGCGGCCTTCGACAAAACGCCACAAGAAATTGAAAGGATCAAAAAGGAACTGTGCAAAATTCTTCGCGAAAATGATTTAAAGATAACAATAGAAGCAAACCAAACCAAAGTGAATTTCCTAGACGTCACGCTTGACCTGCAAAGTGGCAAACACTACCCATTCACAAAGGAAGGTAACGTCCCATTGTACGTACACAAGAAATCCAATCATCCACCCTCTATCCTGAAAAACATCCCAGATTCCATCAACAAACGGCTTTCTGAAGTATCCTCAGACCAAGAATGCTTTGACAACGCCAAAACCGTGTACCA
>NW_028145513.1:55000-65000 GCF_977016875.1 Pavona decussata | reverse complement strand
CGTTGGCCTTCGGCCAACAGGTTGTATTTGGAAAACAAAGCTTTCCGAATGAGGCTCGAGGTGCCGAGAGAAAGAAAAAGAAAAGGGAAGAAACTTCTACCACGAGACCTGTTCGATCTGGACCGCGAAGGCTGATGACGGAAGTGAACAACTACCGGAAACAGAAAAGCGATAGACCGTTAATAATTCGGAAATTAAAATACCGGGAAGCCGAGGAAAATTTAAATCACTGAGATGTCCACTTAGTGAAAATCCGACGGAGCCGAAAAAGTCGAAAGGATCTAACAGGGAGATATATATTTTCGTTTCTAAATGGTAAGAATATAAATATTTTGCGTTAAAACTAAACAAACGGCAACAAATCTGATAAAAAAAAAAAAGTATACTGAAAATTTCCGGAGGGGTAAAGATGAATTACCAAAAAGATGATCAATCCTTTACTACCACGAAAGAAATACTCGAAGATTACCAAAATAACTGCTCGGAAATGGAGAATTTTGACTTCAAAGTCAATGAGCTGCGGGCTGATTTTGAAGGTAGTCTTCCTTGATGTCGAACGAGTTCAGAGGAGAGTGAACGGTTTAAGAATGTGGCAGTACCCGCTTGCTAAAACAAACAATTTCCAGCAATCTGCCGCCGTGGCTGATTTTATCAATTGGCAAGATTTACCTACTTTTGTCGACGGGCTCGGTTGGCAATTATCAAATTCCTGCGGCGAGTTTATGGAAAGGATAAAGATCCGCTCACAAGATCCATGCGAGGGAAAGAGGGTTCGGCAAAAAATTAAAATATTTTAAGATTGGACTTTCACCGTATTTGTGAACAACCGAAAAATATCAAAAGAGACTCTGGGAAATCCAGAAATTGGGCTTTCCAAGAAAATGACCAACTATATGTTCGATACAGTGGCGAATATCAAATTGTGTAAAGGTTTCAAAGTTTCCTTAAAGAGAACTGCCAAAGACCTAAAGGGAAATACGACTGCTACAACGGAAGAATGGTGCAACAGGAAGGATCACAATGTAGAGCTGTATCTCAGCTCCATCAATTGTGGAGTTTAACTCAATGACTTCATGTATAAACGAAGCTCTAACGTACTGTGCGACCACTGTACTACGGTAAAAAGAAATGTATCATTGAGCTCCTACTTGCCACACAAGACTGCACCAAAAAAGAGGGAGAGTTACATTTCTGAAGACGAGTTAAAAGAGAAACTGCATCAGGGGCAAACGCGTAGAAAAGGAATGCTGAAGGAAGGCTTAATTACCTGAGGGACAAAATATAATTGAAATGAAAACATTTGGGGATCAGGATCACCAAGGTTTTCTCCACATGTTCCAGAGGGCAAAGCAAGAAGCAACTGAGGACATGAGAGTCTTTTCGGAAGCACAAGAATAGGCATTGACAGAGAGAAGTTCAAAAGGCAACAGGCGGCACCCAAAGTGAGTTTTACTATGTATAGTTATTATGTCTGATAAATTATGTTGCGGCTTGTTCAGCAACTATTCGTTCAACCATAACAAATCTTTTTTTTTTTTTTTTTTTTCTATAATTTATAATTGGGGAAGTTTTCTGATATACAGTTCTCTAAAAGTCTGAAAACCATACTAAAAAATGTACAGATAAATTATTATTTCAGAAAAAAAATTCATACCCACCCTATGTAAGGTCATTGGAAATTCCTAGGGGGAGAAGGGAAGTCTTGAAAGTGAAAAATTTAGAAGCAAAGTATGAAGGTAAAAAAGAATTTCCTGGGGGGACAGGGGGTGTGAAACAAAAAACCCTCTTTGGGGGTGAGGATATTTTTTTCAGAATTGCACATTATTTTTCATTTTTCTACACACGCAGGCAATTTTTAGGACAACTAATTCTGCTGTCCTTTAAATGTCCCATGCAATGCAAAGAATTTGCTGTGAGAGTATTGACTTTACAAAGGTTAACGGAACTGTTCACTTTTCATAATTATAAGTTATGATGCTGCTCGAAGTTTTATCTAGTGAAAATGCAATCTTCTCATGCTCTAATATGGTGTAATGTATTTTAAGTAACAATGCCTTTCTACTTCAACAGGGTGATTCGATTCTGCTTGTCAATATGGAATTGAAGCCTCGAGGCATATAAAGAGCTGAGGGCCAGCGGCATTCTTGTATTGCCATCTGAAAGGCTTCCTCAAATGTATAAAAACTCTTGTGCCCAAAATCCTGGACTCAATGAGTCATTAGGGCATTGGATGGCAATGTAGGCTGCAAAAAGAAAGCTAGGACCCAAGGGCAGAGAGGGAGGCATCATCCTGGATGAGATATCTATTCAGGTATGTTGCTTGGCTAGTTGCCCATTCACTGTTGTGTCTAAATACTGTACACTGTGCATGTCCACATAAAAATAGAAAGCAAAAATGCATTCACCATTCATGCACTGTCCAGTATGCTGATTAATCCAAGCGACATCCCTCCACAGAATAATAATAGCTTAATACGATACAATAATTTGAAGCTAAAAATAACATAATTTTGCTGTATCGCTGATTCATAGGAAAATTTACGAATGAGGTGTGTTGGTGGAAAGTGGATGCTGGTCGGGCTTGTGTCTTTAAGAGAGGAGAACAAGAGTATGAAAGCTATCATAGCAGGTTATTGGATGCATGACAATTTTCATATACTTATTGATCTAATTACAAACTACTGTAGCAATAAAGCGTCATTTTCTTGTTGTAGATTATCACTCAGAACTTAAAGGAACATGACAAGTGTAAGCTGCAAGTTAATAAGAAGCACAGACATGAATACCAGTAAAAAGATTATGCCAAGAAAATATTTTGGCAAACACTCAGGTAAAAAAAATTGTAAGAATCCAAGTCTGTAAGGTCCATAATTACTAGAAAATGGTAACTAGTAGGACTTGTGTACTGGAAATAAATAATTAGCATGCAACTTACAAAGTTATGTGGGAACATGGCCAATTTGATCAGTTTACAAGTTACTGAAGCATATCTAAATCAATCTCATACAATCAAATTCTATTTTTAGGAAAAGAAACTATTGATGTTGCAACACACGTACTTCAGTCTGTATTCTTAGGCAATAATGGCTTTCGTTTTCCATTTGCTCACTTTCCAACTAAAGAAGCTGAGTACCTGCTTCAATTTATGTCAATTTTTGGAAAGCAGTTGACTGGCTTAGAAGGTATGGCTTTCAAACCAACTACTGCTGTTGTGATGGTGGAGAAGAAAATCGAAGCTTCATAAAAATGCATTTCAAAGGAAAGGATCCAGTGGAAGAAAAATTTACAACAATCAACCCATACACGAGGAAGCCACTGGTGTTTATGTTGGATTCATCTTTGAGTAACTGATGAGTACTGCTGTTATTGACTTACCCAGGATAAATTGGCCAATAATAATGATAATGATAACGATAACGATAACGATAACGGTAACGATAATAATGCTGACAATGATATTCACGATAATAATTTCATTACTATACTTAAACAGATAGACCATAAATTATTGCATATGGGGGTAAAGAAAATGCAAATTTCCTACACAAGTCAATAGCTTTATAAAAACTCAGTCTTGAAACTAGAATGGTTAACCTGCTACTTATTGTATAGCCTACATAACAGGCACTATTTTTTGTATTTTTTAAGCGAGCGGAGGCAAGCATAAGTCCTTTTTACGTACGCCATTCCTGTCGTGTGTTAAAGTCGTGCTTGTCTCCACACACCTGAAAAATGCCAAAAAATATTGTTCTGCAGGCTACTTCTTGTATTTAAGAAAGCACTTTTTCTAAATATTTGATTTAACGCTGTCTTTATAGCATAACATCAAGAAGCTGAGAAACAACCTTGAAAAGAGCCGCAATGGAGGAGTCAGACTTCTTAAATTATGAGACAAGACTATCGAACGGCCTCATTTATATCAAGCATACAAGTGCGATCAGTCAAACAATTCTCTCAAGATCCATGAAAGCCTCACTGAAGAGCATTTCAACCTTGATTATGCAAGCAGAATGAGGAATCACTTGGCAGAAGGAGTTCTATCCAAGAAAATGCTGTATCTCTTGCAGGTATTATTACATGTAATTAAAACATGGAAAAAAATTATTACACTCCAATTAGTCTAAAACATAACAACAAGCGTATACATTATTTATTTAATATATTTTTTGCAAAGTGGAAATTGTGAGGAAAAAAACAAATGCTGTTTGCAGTAAGTGGTTTACTCTATTTTCTCAATTTTGTCATTAATGGTCAGCTTGCATAGTATCATCCTTGGGCAGACAACTACCACCAACTGCAGCATGACTGGCTGAGTTGAGAACCTAACATTCTTTAAAAATGGAAGCCTTAAACCTAGAAAAATTGTAACATAAGTCAAACCATGAAGAACCATAAGTTAACATAACTGCTATGAGGGGGGTGAAGGCCCACATGTTTGAGACACAAAAATAAGTGGTAAGCTATAACTTAGTCCTCGATGGGACTAGATTACTGAACTTGTCAGTCACCCTTGGGAAAGTTTCCTTCTATTGTTTTGCTATTTGATCGTTTTTGTCTTGTTTTTAACTCTGGTTCTCCATTACATAGAAGTTACTCAAAACCTTTTAAAGGGGCATGGTCACTCACCTAAATAAACTTGAAATAATTATTACTTACTACCTGTGCCAGAGAATATAACAAAGTCTCATTTCACCACTGTTTTTACAACAACTCCAATGAGCCTCCTGCGACCATCGACCTTGCTTCACAATAGAATTTTAACAGCTACATATAGGAGTGCACAAGAAATGATCAAAGGTTGTGACAGTGCCTCTTTCATATTTTTCATGTCAAGTTATAATAGCTTTTAATGTTGTGTTGAATTCAATGGCACGTTGATAAGCTTTGGACATAGCTTCATTTGCCTGCTGGTCCCCCCGTAGAATGCCTATTTCTTCCCTCGATGGCTTAAACCTCTTCCTTCTTGGTACATATGATGCACCAGCAAGGGCATGATCCCTTGTCTGACCACTGATTCCTGAGAAGAAAGCAATGACAAAAAAATATTGTGTTCAAGCACTTGATGAATTTTGTGTCCTTTCAAGTAGGAACTAAGGATATCAGAACACCACATGCTGACCGGTTGTCTGTTTACACCACAAGTTTTTTAAAGAATTTACTTTAGAAAAACCAATGCTTTAAAAGATGCAACTTGCATATATATATAGTTGTAACAAGATCTTTTCTACCTACCCTACAATGGAGCAGTTAGTGTCTCATTCTGAGCACTGTCCATCGGGAAAAATTTCCGCACAGCCCCATACATTAATTATGCATGCTGATGTATTAATTATGTATGCGCTTCTTTGTTTTTAGAGACAATGACCTATTCCTATGTGTTTTACATATATACATTGTAATTAATATTAATTTTTTTACTGCGCCAATAAAAGAGGATTTCGCCGTGTCAGGACTTTATCTCCCCTTCCCTCCCTATTTTTCCGAACCCCACCTTCCTTATTTCTCTACCCCAGACCCCTACCTCTTTTTTTTTCCGGTCTACCAACCATACCGAGCCTTGAACTGAAGCCTTACTGTAAGCGTTGGATTCCCTGTCCATCTGCTTTACCTCTACACTACGAGGAATTTGTTGGAAAATACTCCTCAATAAATATATGTTATATTTTTTAAGCCATTAAAAATCTACCTAACAATATAAAAGCATTTTTTTGTTTTATGTGCCTTGCACTTCCCTGACCATTTTCACGGAAAAAATGCGTCATTTTCACCCCTTGATTGGCCGGTCTCGGTTTGGGTCTTTCTCCTAGTCATAGCCCCAACTACCATGCCATAGTGGTTATAGAGCGTGGCAAGATTTCCGCACAGCCCCGTACATTCATTATGCATAGTCTTTGTTCAAAGGAAACAATGGAGATTGTTCATCTTAGGGGCTTGGCCAAAATTTTCGAATTTTGGGTTAAAAATACGGAAAATCTTAACAAAATTTGTTAATCTTAGCAATTTTTACGTATTTTAATTTGTCCACGTTTTAAAAATTTTAGCATTAAGTGATATGTTTTCGCGTGAGCTGTAAAAATAATGGCAGATTTTAGATTGTGTTCTTTGGACTATTCTGTTCACCATTCGTGATCAACAAGGATAGTGGGAGACTGATTAAAGGCTTGGAACGATGGGCGAAGGTCAGTCAAATAACGGACGCAGTAGCATGGCATTGACGTAGGGGAAGCGATGGACGAAACAGCAAAGGTCAGACTAATAATAAGACAACGATTCGGAGCACAAGCAACAACTCTGACAAAAGGTGACGTCGGCCAATTTGCAAAACTCTTTGAAAATATAAAAACTAAGACGAACAAAGCGAAGTAATCCCAACGGCGCACTATTGTTATCTCTATTGTTTCTTTTGAACAATGACTGTATGTATAATTAATGTATGGGGCTGTGCGGAAATCTTGCCTCCATAGTGGTTACATACTCTGTAAAAACAAATCATGCACAACATGTACATATTACAACACAACTGGTATACCAGTAGAAACAACCAAACAAAAATGTATTTAGTAACAGTTGTACTCCTAGGCAAAAGAATGGTTCTGTCGTCTGTTATCCAGTCTCCTATTGTCCCATATATATAATTATATATTCATACTGTTTGTTATGTGCTCACTTGTACCTGCTGCAAATTATAATAATAAATATATAAATAAACAAGAATTAATTGTATTACTGGTATCGTTCATAAAACAAAATGGTTAAAAAGGCTTCCAATTCCAACCCTCCAGAGCCGTTTTAAGCTCTGCTAATGTTCATAAACGTTCATACACTTCGTATATGTATTGAAAACAAGTCTCGGAGTGCAAAAAGCGCCCCACGAGAAACATGAATCTTCAACAGAAGCCTAACAGCAGAACGACAAACCGAAATATAAATGCTAGAGTCTGAGCAACTTAAACTCAAATATCTCACCTCACACATGCACGGCGACACATGCAACTTGCATTGACGTTTGAGTTGCTTTTTTTCGATCAGGAATAATATTAAAACAGACGGATCAAAACCTGGATCTAAACAAAGGAGACTTTTTCTCACCTTTCTTCCTTTGAACAGTCAGCAGAAGTTGTCTTCAAATATGTTCAAAGTTCCTCATAATTTACAAAATAAAGCGATACGTTTCACCCAAATAACTACATACCAAGCCGACACTAGAATGGAAAAGATTACAGCAAAATATTTGCACTTTCGTTTGAGCTTAATAATCCACACTGTTCGCGGCAAAACAGCCTACTTTCGCGTCCCTTTCTGCGAGATCCGGAAAAACGCTGTAATGGACATGTTCTGTAACTAGCGACCAGGGGCCCGTTTCTCGAAAGTCCCGGTAACTTACCGGGCCCGGTAAGTGATTTTGGTGATAAATGTTTCTTAACAGAAGTCAATTTTTGCCAGCTTTGAATACTAAATTTTAAAATCTTGTAACTGTATGAAAACATTGGCTAAGTACCATGTCTGTATTCACTGTGTAATCGGCGACAAA
The DNA here is from genome assembly GCF_977016875.1 of Pavona decussata. NCBI lineage: Eukaryota > Metazoa > Cnidaria > Anthozoa > Scleractinia > Agariciidae > Pavona > Pavona decussata. Next base: position 57,469 of record NW_028145513.1, on the reverse strand, counting down.
ACATTTAACAATTATTCCATGAGCGCGTGTTGGATATGAGATGGTGAATAGCCAACGAGGCGCGAAGCGCCGAGTTGACCCGAGTTGGCTATAACTAATCTCATATCCAACAAGTGCGAATGGAGTAATTGTTTTATTACTGAAATTCTCCGCGTTTGGATATTGCTGTTGAAGTTTACTGAATTTTATTTTAAGTAAAAATTTATTTTAAATTAAAAAGACCGGATGTTGAGGCAACTTCCGACCAAAACGCGCGAAATTTAATGATCACATGACAAGCGCAGCTCCTTGCAAACGGAGTTGAACGAAAAATCGAAAGCGAAGAAGATCGGACACAGTCGCACACCTCAAATTCAGGAAACGTTTAAATGTACGAGTTAATACCTTTCTGAGACAAGCATTCAAGTACTTTTGAGGTTCCAGCTCATCGAGGAGCGTAATAGTTGTGCACATTTAAGCAAATGTTTTGCTGTGTGGTGCCGATTCAAGGACGGCTTTTTTTATGCTGAACTGAATTCTTCGCGGACGATTTAAAACACTTCGGGCAAGTCCAAGTGTACGATATACAACCTCACTGAGACAATCATTCAGTGCAAGTTTTTAAACTTCAAGCTTATCGAGAAGCGTAAGAGCTGTGCACATTTGTGCAAATGTCTTGCTGAGTGGTGCCGAGCGACGGAAACGAACATTATGGCCGATGCTCGTACAGATTACATAGATCAACTTTTCAGGATTGAAGTCCTTGTAAATGCGTAAAAACATAAAGTCAGGCATAAAGCTCTTCCTGAGAGTTTTTTTCGATCGGTTTTAATCTCTTACCGCCAGGATTTGCAAGCCATCCTGAAATTTTTGAAGATAACCGGTTGTTATTGTTGTTGTTGTTATGTGATCTAAATCCTTTTAAAGATTTTAAAGGAAACTTCAGAGATACGTACCATTAAAAAGTGTCATACCGAACTTTGTGGCTTTTATTGTTGTTATATTAAGATCGGATTGTCTGGTATTTCTTTCTTTTCTTTCTTTTTTTTTTTTTCTACATTTTTCCGATTGGAAGAAACCTTCGCTTCCCGCCGAAAAAAAAATTGCTTAGCGACACCTGAGGCAATCGTTTTCCATATAAGGTCAAACTACGGTATATGATCTGATAACTGGGATTTAGTGAACCAATCAGAACGCTAGCAATGGATTATCCGAGGCTGAGAATTTAATAATTAAAAATATACTTATCGGGCCCGGTAAGTTACCAGGACTTTCGAGAAACGGGCCCCAGGCCTCTACAAGCACAAATGACTTCCTGTCTAGCGCAAATCTCTTGAGAGACGTCATTTCCGTCACCAGCTGTTGCGGCGCACAGTGTACGAAAGCAATGCGTTGAGGCCTTATATTTTCGCTCGAAAAAATGTACCTTTCACCTAACCTTTGTAAAAAAGATAATGGTATGTCATAACAAGATAGCAAAAACCACCTAAATGTTGAAAATGAACTTGTTTAATGCTTTTTCAACTGGTTTACCGATTAGCGAAAAAATGCTCCGAATTGGTTTCTCCCCTTGTTTCTCTTTATTACCGTCGCTCACCTTAAGCTACTTTGGAGACTACGGTCGCATTAGTCAGCGGTTGCTACATTTCAAAGCAATGGCGCTCGCAACGAAACAATCGAAATAAGAAAAGAGTTAAGACGTTTTTATTGTCTCCCCCTAACTGAACTCCTCTGCTCCCTGTGAGCAAAGGTGTAATTTTATCCGTTTGTAGACATCTTATTGTCTGAATCGAAATCATAGCGTGAGTCACGCAACGGTTATGAGGTGCGGTTCGTTAGATAACGTACAGAGCTTCTGCAAGGAGTTTTACCAATGGTTTAAGAGATGCTCCGGCCAGGAACGATAGCGTCAAAGGCAAAGGAATTGATGGAATTTCCTGTGCACACATTTCGCAATTGGCTTGAATAATTAAAATGCAGCATTGTGATTGGACGAAAACCTCTTTCTTACGATTTTTCCACGATTTTCCTCGATTGCATCCTCGTAAAAGCCGGAGATGGAAACAATAGGCCACGACTTAATGTCTTGCAAATTCGTGCTTGAAAGCAGCGACGACGTCAACGGCAACGAAAACGTCACCTGAAAATATAACTTTATTTCATTTGTGCTACTTCGCGATTATTTTAACTCGCTCAACTTCTACAGAAACGGCGAACTATGCAGGAACCAAATTGTTAGGAGTGGCGTTTAAGTCAAGAAATAGAATAAAAAAATAACCTTCGTGTGCTCACATTCTCCAAAACCCTAGAATTTGGTCATTTCACGTTGTTGGTTTGCAGAGGACAGCACGGAAATGTACCAAAATTTAAATTGGATGTGGAGAGCGATTGTTTTATCTCATTAAACCTTTTTGTTTCGTTTCATTGTCATTGTCGTTGGGCCGCCGTCGTTGCTTAATCTCTCTATTGTTGGGTTGACGTCCACGTTGT
>NW_028145513.1:17500-50000 GCF_977016875.1 Pavona decussata | reverse complement strand
TCACGAGATACAGTGGTTTGGGTGAAATGACACACAATTTTAAGTAAAACCATGGTAAAATCGCCCATGAAGTTTACAACTTGCTCAGAGACGATTGGAAGCTGATATAATAACGAATCCTTGCCAATTTAAAATAAATAGTATACTTATTCGAGTCAACTAAATTTGAAGAGGATGCGATAACTGTGTTCGAAAATAATAATGCATTCAAGAAAACTTTCAAAAATCGAGATTTTTCATGATTCGAATTTCTAGTGAAAGTCGCTTAAAATATCACGGATGCAGCCATGTTTTTGTTCAAAATTACCCCATTTCCATTAAGTTTATTTGTTTAGGAGTATATAAATGTGATAAAACCTGTGTAAAGTTACGTACGTATAGCCATGCGAAACAGATATTTTGTATCGGTATTTCACTCACGATGACGGTCGAATGAAAAATAGGCCGGACTATGACATCTGTTGCATTTGGTAAAACATGCTACTGATTCTGGTGAAGACATTCTGGGCTCATATTATATTTGAACATACAATATTAGGTTTATAAAATGTACCTGATAAAATAAATCCAATTTGGAGCGCTAATAAAAGTGAGCTTACCAAACCTGGTGTACGCGGGAGACTACCGACCGGTCGCTGACTTTATACACACAACCGTAAGTAACATTTTAGAATGAAGGCTGCTGCTGCAAACTGCTCAGAGATTCTTCAAGACTCACACTGACCACTTGTTTGGATGATCAGTCGTTTGAATAGATAAGATATCCCAGCTAATAAAAAATTCTTTACACATCGAGAACGATTTGTACATCCGCCATCTTTATTTTGACAGTATTAGTACCACAGGATATCCAAGTTATCAGGGTATTACCGCTGGCATGGAACTTTTCAGGAATCGGAATAATTACAGCAAGCAAACTATAAAATTAATGCAAATAGTAAATAAAATCAAAGAAAGAAAAGAAAGAAAGGCCAAAGCAGAGACCTTATATTATATGAAGTTTGCATTTCATCTCTTGCAAAATCGTGTTTTCCTTTCATTCAACTTTTAGACTCCAAAAGACACCTCAGACTACGATTTTAACCCCGAAGGGACGTACCATTATTTTTTTCTGGTGGTGGTGGTGGGGGGGGGGGGGGGGGTGTGCTTGGGGCAGGCGTTTGTAAGCAATTTATTTCAGTTTATCGCGCTTGCAAACAATTTATTTCGGTGTTTACGGCTCTGCAAAAACAATTTATTTCATAATGTTTCAGTCCTCCCGCCAAAAAATAATTAATAATTATAATGGCCCGTCCCTAACAGATACGATGATCATCTCCATCCGCCTGTTGTAGGGTGAGCAGATTGCCGCTCCTCACTCACACCGGCTCCAACCACTGCCGCATTCTTCCTTCCCTGGTCTATCCGCCTAATGGTTAAGCCTGGTATCATCTGTTGTAGTTGCGATTTCGTGTAATGCTTAACAAAAACGGAAAGTACTGTCATCTTTGTGTACCACGAGGTCGATTCTTCATAAAGGGAAATCAGCTCCTTTGTCACCTTGTCGTCAGGACTTTCGTCTTCTGGTCCTGTGGTCTGAACGGTAGCAAGATCAAACAACTCTTTTGACTGCCCAGGGGCAAAGCAGTTAAGGCTGGCGGTGATAACTTCTGCCGCTTTACGCTTTATGTTATACTGCGTACTCTTTGCCAACTCAGCTAGTGGTTGAGTAAGCTGGAATCGGATTGGACTGATCCTGCCATCTGTTAACATGCTGATATTTCTGTTTAGTGTTTTTAAACCGGAGTGCTCTCTTCGCATAGGGGTAGGCATGTATTCTGACTATTCATCGTCCTCAACAACGAGCTGCGACATTTCGTCTTCTAACACAGAAAGGTCAGGAAGCTCCAGTTCCTCCCTATACATACCCGGTCGATTCTTAAAAAGAAAGAAAATTAACGATATATTAGGGACGGATCGTTATTTTTCTGGCGGGGGGAAGGGATGAAATATTTTTTGATTGCGAACAATTTATTTGGTTCCTCTATGCAGCTGCAAACAATTTATTTCGGTTCATCGCGTGCAAATAATTTATTTCAGTGCTTAAGGCTCTGTAAACAATTTAGTTCAAAAGTTTTCATCTCCCCCCTCCCCCACCCCCAAAATAATAGGCCGTCCCTTATACTAGTGGGCTAGAATTTCGGGTGCCCTGCAAGAACAGAAATATGTACACCCGGCCTTGTGTCCTAGTAATATTGGATGTAATCGCACTACGCATGAACATTTTTCAGTTACCGATAGTTTGACGGAAATAAGTCCGCTTTTATTCCAACCACGCCTTAGTAAAAGGTACATCCACAACGCTTTGCGCACTTCGACACTGTCGATGTTCACATGCTTTTTAATTGTTTTACATTTATTTAGCCGGCCTTACGTAATCAGTTTATTGCTGCAGGTGCAGCAGTTAAAATACTCACTTCTACTCTTGTGGATCTCTTTACGGGTATATCCTCCCCCTGCTGTTTTTCAGAACTCTTGGCAGTAGGCGCCCCCTATCAAAATGAAATTTCTCCATTCATAATGAAAATAGGGTGTGCCGTGGGAACACAGTCAATTTATTATCCTTCACATTTCACCTTGTTCGGATGTCTTTAGCGTTGAAGAGTACAACAACCTTTCTTGTAACCATAATAACCATGCTTTGAGCGCGCAAAATATAAGCTGTTGGGAACGGACCTTTTTTTCTGACGGGGGGAAGAGATAAAAATTGTTTTGCATGCAAACAACTCATTTTTTCCTTTTTGCAGCAGCAAACAATTTATTTGGGGGGTTCCATACAATATATTTTGGTTCATTGCGCTTTCAAATAATTCATTTCAGTGTTAACAGCTCTGAAAACAATTTATCTCTAAATTTTCCATTCCCCAACCAAAAAATGGTCAGCCCCTTCTACACTCACATATAGAGTATAGTATACATTCCATTGGTACTCACTGCCTGGACTTTTCGAAATAAAAACTGTATATGAAATGTTCCCTTATTGTTGCATAATAGCCTAAAACTAAATTTATTGGGATGACTACCGGTTTAGAAAAGCACTAATGTTTTAATTTCACAGTATTTTACCTGTGTATCACTAGTTGTCTTCTCAGAGCAGCGCACAATCTCGCTGTAATTAGATAAACATTTCCTACATATCCCTAGAAAACCAAAATAATACTATTCTAACTCGGAAGCATGATACAACTTATATTTTATCTCATGCTGCGTTCATTTTAAAATGTAGCCGGTATTTCAACACAACATTATTACAATGAGTTACCTTGTCCAGCCTTGCAAAGCACACCGACGTGTAAATATATTTTTCTCGACATCTCCCTGGGTATCCCTCTGTATGGTTTCTGTTTGCTCTGATGCTCAGGATATTTACAAACTTTACTTGGCCTCCATCCCAAGCCAAATTCGTTCCTGCGCGGGACAAATCGTGAGATCTTCTCCGGAATCGTCGAACAATCCAACGCGGGCCTAACATAATTTACCGTCTTCCACTACTCCTTCCCGGGAGGTTTTAAAACAGTCATACAAGCGCTCTCTTGTGCTACTAGAACAATTCTTGACAATAAATATAGATCTAGCTCACTTGTTTCGAGCCGAAAGGCTACATTCTCTCTTACAATATTGCTGAAAAGAACAAACACATTTAAATCGCTCATCTTAACGAAATGTCTGCCGGTATGGTTATGCATGGAAAGCGTGGGAAATGTTCTTGGTGTCTGGTGCGTGTCACGCAATCCTCTCAACGCGTTATCAAAGTAATGACGGTGGAAAACAAAAATAGTCTAAATATATAGAATTTGTATTTTCGATATACTGAATCATTTCTTGCTTTTAGTGCAAACATATAAGTACTTTTCTCACTTTTCCATCTGTAACCTAGGCAGTATAAAGGGCCCCAAAAGTTGCGGTGCGACAAAAAAAATTAAAATAAAAAGCGGCCGGGCTTCCCATATCATTTTTAGATAAGATAAAACTGGAATGAAACATGAAAATTGTTTTTCAAAGTACTCCTAAAGATCTTCTCGAAGTTTTCCTTGCGTTATGGACTCTTATGAACAAACGGACTCTGTATTACGATATTCTGGCACGTGTCACGTGATCCTGCCAGGCACGCCGGATTGCCGTATTTCAGGGGCAAATTCTTCGTCTAAAATGTAAATATCACACACTTATTTTTTGGGAATTTGCTTAGATCGCTAATTGTTCAAGCTGGAAAAAGCATTGAAATGAATCCAAACATGGCCGCTTGTTCGCTTTCTTCCGCTATTTTAGTGGTATATTTCGTTTTTTCACAAAGTGGTGAAAATTGTCAAGTTTGATTGATGGCTCACAAATATAAAAACAAGACAATCATATATTTTTTATGTTTGTACATAAAGATCTTGGTTTCTACTTTCACTTAGCGAAATATTTTTTGTTGGCTTGAGATTTTGCAAAAACACGCACATCATGAATTCACTGCATTTTTGGAACGGATTTTTTGCGCATTTTTAAACAAAAACTTTAAACTCGTATAGCTCTGTTAAACAATAAAACCTGGAAAAATCGTTTGGTCTAGATTGTAGGTTCATTGTGGGCAACAAGTGAGCCAAATTTGAGCGAAATCGGTGGGGGGTCGTGTAGACTCGTCTGCATGGTACTCAGGTGGACACGTTCTTAAGAAAATTGTACACTGTTGTGATCAAATCAAGGGGCGCTTTCCATTCAACAAAAAAAACCGGTTCAAGATTTCGGAATTTTTGCTGGTCAAATGGAACGGGTCCCTGAACTTGAGAATTACGTGAGGAGGCTTACAGTCAACCCAGGTCACGCGTGAACGATATTTTTGAAATTTGAACGGAGTTTAGAAATTTACATGTCAGTTTCGAAAATCGCCAACGAGATTTCAGAGTTTCCGTATAAATTACCCTAGCTTATTGACGGTATAAAGCTATGAATTTTTCTTTACATTGCAAAATTGAATATTTGAAGAATAACAATTGTTTCCCAAGTATTTTGAATCTTTTTTTTAGTTAATGCGTCTTTTTCGGAACGATTTCCAGAGAAATGTCCAACATTCCATTCACACGTCGGACATTACAAAGAGAAATTCGAATGTTCATTTCATTCTTGGAAATACTGTTCACGCGTGACCTGGATTGACTGTAAACCTACCGTTGCTGGTCGTAGGTAAGTGACATTCGTGGTTTAAGAAAACGTTGAAAATCTCAGACAAAAAACTACAAGCAGAACATTGATACACTTCCGTAGCCATTTTGTTTGCGGCTCTTTCGGCTTGCGTGACGTTCGCGCTCGACCGGGGAGACTAAATCCGACACTCATCGCGAATGGAACACAGAAAATTCGGTAATTCCGGAAATTTCGGAAAGAAGGGTAAGCTCAAAAGGTAGTCCTAAATTTTCGGAAATTCTTTCCGGAACTTTTCCCGTTCCATTGGATTTCTGACCGGAAATTTCGGAAATTTTGACTGAATGGAAAGCGCCCAAGATCTTTCTTGCAAATCACACTATCGATTACTCATGATCGCGCAAAATGATAATTCTCATAATATCCAAAGTTGCATTAAAGACAAGCACGTTTTTCGTAAACTCACTCACAGGAAGGAGGCTTTGTTAAATAAGCAAACGGAGTAATTAAAGGTGAACATGTTTTTTATTAATTATATAATGAATTAATTAATTAATTAATTTACCTTTAAACTGCGCGGGATAGTTTTAATTTGGCAAGAATACGTCCCTCTCAAATCTTACGGATACGTACCTGTCGGTTTTCTGTGCTTCTTGGACTGCTTACTAGCAACTGGAGTAAAGTGACGTAAAGACAGAAAAAGCCAGGCATTGCAGTCTTTGAGAGTTGCCAAGACAGTGTATAATCCATAATACCATAAACGGCGAAACCTTAGAATTTTGGTATTGCTTTTACTCGATTTTAAATTTGATTTCAGACAATTTATTATGCGCTGGTAGTAACTTGCAATAGGGCGTCATATCAATTTCTTCTCGACGGCCTCGAAGGAAAGACTTTTGAAAATGGCCTGTTTTGATTTTTTTTTAAATACTTGAAAGTGTGCATTGTTACAAACAAACACTTGTTAAAAAAAGCAAAGGACAGCTATTGTCCGCCTGAAAAAAAAAACGAAAACATGAAAGCTAAGGACAGAAAACCCAATGTCAACATTTTTCTTTCAAAATTAGCCCCGCCCACCTTCCATTCAACCCTGTCCCCTTCTGTAATTGAATTAAGGAGCCTATTCTTTTTACTTTAAATAAATTATCTCAGCTTTCTGCTTAACAAATAAAGAAGCCTCGACTGTGCTCTGTTCTGTTGTAAAGCACGCAGGAAGCGGCTAGAGCACGAAAGAAGTGTAGGGGGAAACACGAGACGTAGTCGAGTGTTTCTCCCTACTTGTTGAGTGCTCTAGCCGCTTCCTAAGTGCTTTACAACAGAACAGAGCACAGCCGAGGCTTCTTTATTTGTTTTATGATAAAGAATTCTTTTATTTTCCCCCGCATTGACCCTCATTTTCAAAACCAACTTCATTTTCCGAACGAACAGATCTGGCGTCAGCGTGCATCTGTACTCTGATAAAGCACGCTAAAATAAGCCAATCACAATCCTTGTTAGAATGTTTTAAATGATTTGATTGGTTGAACAACACGAAACCTGTCAGACATGTCAAAACAAGGCATCAAAGTTTACAAACTTTGCTCAGTTCGAATGTAACGCCTGTAGCGTCAGTGCTTCTTCAGTTTTCCCTATTAAAAATCAGGATGGAAAAGTAAAATGTTCATTCAAATCAGGTGGATTCGTGGCTCGTGAAAATCTGGACGTCATCAACATGGCAATTCGAAAACAAACTGCTTTAAAGCTTGCGGCCGGTAATGAACCAACTGCTGCGCTGTGTTTTGTGAATGAACAACGGTCGAATTCACGGGAGCAAGAGGAGTGCTCGAACTGTTGACACCGTTAGGAAAAGGGCTGCTGTGACTGCTGTGGCTTCCCACTCAATGCTCCAGAGAGGATATCTGAACAAGCTGTAAGTTGTTCACTCGAAGGGCGAGCGTTGTAATTTCTGAGGCTTGCTTCACTGCGGTGAGCGGAGGTGGCCATGATGCGGCGTGATAGAACTTGCACCAAAAATGTAAGGATCTTGTAAGCTTATATATTTGTGTATTCGTTAGCTAATTAAATTTTTAGTTCTTTCAATTGTTTGTTTGATCTTTTTGTACGAGAATATAGCTAACGAGCGTTTACGGGACCTTTCAACACTTGTTTAAGCTTGTGACATTTTTACATCTTTCGTTCTAAAACTTGAGCTGTCCATTTTATGCTATCTTTGGTGTTTATCGTCTCTGCCTTCGATGTAATTTCCACCATTTCGTCGGTTGACATGTTTGCAAATCTCTGTTTGTTTATATTTCTACTTGGCTCTGTGTTTTAGTCGCTAACTTCGAGCTTCTTCGGAAACTTCACTTTCAATCACCGTGTTATTTGTACTGTTTTTTACCTTGTATGCGCACAGAATGGTCTATGTCCAGCTCGTTTACGTTTTCTAGGTTATAAAAGACGTCTGGATCGAAAAATTATAATAATAATAATAAAGAAATAAAACCGAGAGAGAAGTCCAGGAATTTCACAAACGGGTTGATGGCGTGACACCGTTGCTCCGTGCATCTGTACTCTGATAAAGCACGCTGTTTCAACCAATCAGCGCGCGCGTTATATCGAAATTTTATTATAAATAGTTTTAGCTCTTATCTATGATTGAATCAAAATGACTCTTGTTTTATCTGTAGATTCCTCGACAGCAACAATATCCAGCAGCTACCAGGGGATATATTTTCTCAGCAATCAAAGTTGTTTGATTTGTAAGTGTGGTTAACTTTTTTTCTGGGTTTTGTTCTTGGTTATTCTTTTAACAATGAATTGACATCGTGATCTGCGTAAAACTTGCATCTCACACTAATCCTATTTTTGTACCACATTTTAATCGTTTTCCATACAAATTCATTCCCAACACACAAAGTTGACTAAGATTCTTTAGTTGCGTTCTACTGCCGTTTACATTTGCGCTGATTGGCTTTTGAAGAAAATAATATAATCATTGCGAACCTTTGTTTCCAAAGTACATAAGTATTTACATGGCACTTTAGAATTACTAGTGTTTTTTTTTACGAGAATCTGCCTGCGTGCGTTGTGTGGCAATCTACTAATTACTCGTTTATTGTCTTATTAACTGTAAAGTATCAAATTGAACTATAAATTAGAGGAAAGAATAAGAACTTAAACAATTTTCACAAGGAGCGAAAGTTCAAGCTTTTGATGTAATTTGGGCTTAAGAAGTAGTGCAGCTATAGCCTTTATGTTATAAAAATATTATGTCCAGGGCTTTATATTTGTGAAATACTTTGCCACAAGCCTCCTAAGGAGGTACCTAAGTTGTGAAACGTAGCCAGTCAAAACTTTGTGCGAAAACTGTAGAACTCTCTTGGTGTCCAGAACTCGAGTTTTTCGTGTATTCCCACCGTTCAATTAAGTTAAAAGGTACCACATTTATCGGATTTTTTGCCCTTAATGCTAATGTTCCTCAGAAAATGATTGCACTAAAGTTTGTGAGGATGTTGCGAAATTTTTAAGATTTTTCTTGTGGCGTCCAAGCGGGTGACAATCATCGAAAAAATTTCAATTGCCCATTGACTTTGCGATCGAGTTTTTCAGGAATCAATATCCTCACACTTTGTTTCCTTATTTTCTTTTATGTCATTGATAAATCGCAGTATGTTTGGATGTCCTTGATTATGCATAGCGGCTCGTAATTCACTTTGAGAAACATTGCTAAATTTGCGTTTTGAGGTGTCCGCGCTCCAACATAAACAAAAAGTGTTGCAGAAAAAGTTTTATTTCAGATTATTCAATTATTAAGCTTCACGGCTATATAGAGCTTTCTGAGCATTTATTTTTAGGGAAAAAGTCGTCCCTGCGATGCCGCTTCATAATTTTAAAAAGTTTAGCCAAAATTTTCAAGGCTGTTTCGAAGACCAGCCAATGGGCTATAGGAAAAATACAGTTCGATTAAATTACGTTTAGTTTCTCCTAAATAAAGTGAAGTTAAACTCACAGTAAGGTAATGTTGTCTTTTTCGTTTGTTTCCACTCCTTCATTTCGTAAATTAAACAAACAGGCCCTTCAGTCTTTAACAAAAGTATTTCCATTGTCTTGGTAACCAAACGTTTTCTTCAAAGCAAAGTCGCAGCGGTTAAACATTTGATGTTATCCCCAAAAAATCTACTGGATGGGTGACGATTTAATCATTGCTAGGATACTTGTGCTACTGGCCAATCACTGGGCTTAAAATAAAATAGACTTTTTTCCCAAACTTTTCTGCAGCTGGTAAGAGCACTGCTACTCCGTCCACCACTAGCTAGTCGTAAAAATGTGCAGAAAGCTGACTCTCCCCTCCTGAAAGGAATCGAAAACAATTTTGAAATAGCATATCTGTAACTCGAATGCTATTTTTGGGCTTTGAAATATCAGCTTAGTTTATTGGATTGCTATAGGCCTAACTGCGTATTGAAATCAATGACAAATCTTCTATGTCAGATGAAACGGAAGAAGGAGACAAACGAAGCAAAAGGTTGTATTCATAACTTTGTGATCAGGACTTTTCCAAACATTACTTGATGTGTTTCAGTCTCTTTTCAGCTCGATCAAGTACTGTTGTATTACGTCGGTTAAATCACTCGCACTTTTAATAAGTTTAACAGATATAAATATTCATATGGCAACAATCGCTCTTCAAAAGAAAACAATTCGAACACTTAAAACGGTTTTCAAGCACTGCACTTGAGTGAACGTATCTTAAACCACGATATTTTCCAGACCTAGAAGGAACTTAGTTTGTCACTATTCGTTTTTGTCCTCATTTTCCATCCCCATTATGTAATACGCCATCCGCACCCACCCAGTCCTCGTTTTACAGATGCCCGTGTTTTGCCGTAGGTATGCTTCATATTCCTGTTAATGAAGCGATCTTTCACTTCTCTACATACAAATGAATTTGTGATGATGATGAGGATGATGATGATGATGATGATGATAATGGTACATTTTGAGCGATAAACGTTTTGACATTTCGTCTAACCTTTTTTTTTTTTGTTTTTGGATTTCTTTAAAACACCACAACTTTTTTCACATAAATCCTACTTGGTATGCGTACTTGTCCACGAAATGTGGAGATTTGATTTGCTTATGCACTCGTAGGAAGCGAACTTGGCATAACTATATCGATCTGCAAGAAAACGTTGGGAAAGAGGCTTATAAGTTCTGGCCACTCGGCTATTGTAGTTCCAACAGATCTTCTCCCTGAAATACAAACACACGCACGTAGGCTCGGCGCACCTTCCCATGACAACTGAGGCTTTCCCCCATTATACAATGAACACTGTAAAACTCGCGTTATAATGTGTGTGGCAGAGTTTGTGATTAGAGTATAGACGCACGATTGACGTCATCGAGTGGTTTGACAGGCGCACCTAATTAGAGTCTAGAGTCCAGAAAGCTTGATAATGTAGAGCTCGAGGGTGTGTCCACGGAGAAAGACGTTGGAGTCAGCAACACCGACCCCCTCGCCTGGAACACACATATCCATGCCATTACTGCTAAGGCCAACAAGTTACTTGGACTTTTAAAACGCACGTGCCCACTATTAAACGATGTTTCTGCTAGACGCTCACTTTATCTTGCACTTGTGAAGTCTCAAATATCCTACGCGACCCAAGTCTGGTCCCCAGACAAGATTGCATTAAAAACTCAAATTGAAAGGGTCCAAAAGAGGGCCACAAGGTGGATCCTTAAACAACGTGTAAGCGTGATGTCATACAGAGATAGACTTTTAACTTTGAAACTTCTTCCTCTGACATTTGACCGCGAACTCAAAGATCTTGTTTTCTTTTACAAATGTCGGAAAGGTTTTACTGATCTTAATGTTTATGATTTTGTTTCTCCTGTTTCTCACGGCCGCACCAGACTAAGTAATCCTTATAACCATAAAAATCCTGCAGTCAAAACTAGAACTTTTCAGGCCTCTTTCTTTAATCGTATTGTCAAGCTCTGGAACTATATCTGAAAATTCTCACCCCTACCAGTTTTTCAACTACTGCTTCCTTCCGCAACTTTGTTACTGAGCACATGTTTCACCTTTTGCACAATCACTTTGACATATTCTATCCCTGTACTTTGTCAATTGTACGATCCTGCCCCAGCCATCCCTAGTTTTCTAGAGTCTTTTACATTTGGCGTCTTTTGGTTGATCGCGTTTTAATTATTATTTGTATCATGGGAGGTGCCTCGCATGGGTCCTCGCGTCGCGTTCGCACCTGCCCTTTTGACATTATCACTTTAAATCACTTTGCACATATATTTCATTTCTTCCTGGCTGCTTAATTTGCTGTATGTAAAATGTGTAATGGTCAATAAAGCTGTTAAAAAAAAAAAAAAGAGTGACTGGTCAACAAAGATTTGCGAACTATTTTTGCAAACATAGGCAAACATAACCAAATTTTCGCAATAAAGAAAAACTGTCCGATGACCGTTGAGAGTGACCTCAACCAGGTTTTAAAAAATACAATTTTGTTGTGACGTGAAAAGGAAGGAACTATTTGCCCAAATTTGTCGCCGATAGAAATGCAATAATGGCGAGTATAACTCGATCACAAATCACCGTGAAGCGACTGACATGCTGTAATATTTTTAGGCCAAAAAGGTTTGTTTTGAAAATATTGTTAGTGAAACTCTTCCGGATTATACTCTAATTTATAGGATCACAACTGCCTGTGTGCATATAAAATCGTCTTAAGGTTTGCTTGAAAGTTTTTAAATCGACTCAGTCAAAGTGATGCTCGCTGACGAAATGTGGCCAAAAGTCTCGGTTATTGTATAAAACAAATAGGTTCCATTTTGCCGTTGGTCTGTACTCTGATAACGCACAAAGAACGTCAAAACGTGGTAAGAACATCAGTTACGCTACGAGCCGCATTCTTTGTTCTCACCACGTTTTGACGTCATCTGTGCGTTATCAGAATACAGACGCGCGGTAAAATGGAAACTATTTGTTAAAAAGAAACTATGTTGGACGAAGAGGCAAGAAATTTGATGCGAAATGACGTACCTATTTACGTGCATAGCCTTATAATTACTTTGTAGGGTTGGAGTTTGCCATCCGAGGTGTCTGCTTCAATCTTGAGCTTGAGACAGATACCTCAAAAAAGAAAAAGAAAAAGCTTTGATCTTAAAGCTTTTTACCCACGTAACTTAAATCTCAGTGAATAATTGTACAATGTACTTTGAAATTGACTTAAATATGCTTATGGATTATTGCTTGCAATGTTAGAGTTAAGGCGCTAGATTTAAATCGGCGTAATTATATTTATTAATTTTTATTTTATAGGGGTTTGTCATCGAATAAAATTCAACAACTACCTAAGGGGATATTTGCAAATGTGACGTCGTTGAGATATTTGTAAGCTATAATTTTGGCTGTCATCTTAACGTTATTTATTTTACTTTATTTACTATATTTATTTATTCTTTATCTTTTACAGCCATATATGTTAGTTAACGGAAACAGCCTTGCTTCTTGCACAGAAAAGGGTTTCCCTTGCCAACTGCAAACAAAAAACAACAACAACAACAAAAACAAACAAACAAACAAACAAACAAATAGAAACGTGAAGGGAAACCTCCACTCTTAAAGTATGTTAACGTTAAATTGATGAAAATACAGTCTAATTTCCAATTTTGTTTGGAAATGTCATTTCCAGGACCAGCCCATGGGCTATAGGAAATTGCAGTTCGATTAAAACAAGTATAGATATTTATTTGGCAACAATCGCTCCTCAAAAGAAACAAATCGAACACTTAACAGTTTCTATGCGCTGAACTAAAGTAAACATCTTTAAAACGATGGTATTTTTTTTTCCAAACTTGGAAGGAAGTTACGTTAGTTTGTCACTACTCGTTCCTATCGTCACTTTCCATCCTCATTCTGTAATTCGCCATCCGCACCCATCCGGTCCTTATTTTACAGATGCCTGTGTTTCGCCGTAGGTATGATTAATATTCTTGCCAATGAAGCGAATGCAATTCTTTACATACAAATGAATTCGTAATGATGATGGTACATTTTGACAGATAAACGTTTTCACATTTTGTCTGATTTTTTTTCCACTAGAAGGCAACAACGTTTTCCTTTTTCATATAAATCCTACTTAGTTCGCCTGCTCGTTCACGAAATTCGGGGAAGTGATTTGCTTATGCACTCGTAGGAAACAAACTTGGCATAACTATATCGATCTGCAAGAAAACGCTAGGGAAGAGGCTTAT
Source organism: Pavona decussata (assembly GCF_977016875.1). Classification (NCBI taxonomy): domain Eukaryota; kingdom Metazoa; phylum Cnidaria; class Anthozoa; order Scleractinia; family Agariciidae; genus Pavona; species Pavona decussata. Next base: position 36,584 of record NW_028145513.1, on the reverse strand, counting down.
AAGTTCTGGCTACTCAGCTTTGTTTTTCCAACAGCCATTCTCCCCGAAACACAAACACACGCACCCAGGTTCTGCGCACATTCCCATGGCAACAAAAGATATCACTTAAAAGAAAACCGTGTCTGGCGGAGAGGCAAGGAATTGGATGCGAAATGACGTACCTATTTACGTGCATAGCCTTATAATTACTTTGTAGGGTTGGAGTTTGCCATCCGAGGTGTCTGCTTCAATCTTGAGCTTGAGACAGATACCTCAAAAAAGAAAAAGAAAAAGCTTTGATCTTAAAGCTTTTTACCCACGTAACTTAAATCTCAGTGAATAATTGTACAATGTACTTTGAAATTGACTTAAATATGCTTATGGATTATTGCTTGCAATGTTAGAGTTAAGGCGCTAGATTTAAATCGGCGTAATTATATTTATTAATTTTTATTTTATAGGAGTTTGTCATCGAATAAAATTCAACAACTACCTGAGGGGATATTTGCAAATGTGACGTCGTTGAGATATTTGTAAGCTATAATTTTGTCTGTCATCTTAACGTTATTTATTTTACTTTATTTACTATATTTATTTATTCTTTATATTTTACAGTCATGTATGTTAGTTAACAGAAACAGGTTTGCTTCTCGCACAGAAAGGGTTTCCCTTGCCAACTGTAAACAAAAAACAACAACAACAAAATAGAAACGTGAAGGGAAACCTCCACTCCTGAAGTATGTTAGCATTAAATTGGTGAAAATACGGTCTAATTTTAAATTTTGTTAGAAATAACATTTCTTCGCCGGACAATTGATATAGGCTTAGATTATCGCCTATTTTCGCTTTTCAATGTCCCAAGCGTCGACATGCTGGATTTCATGCAGTCGTACGGTTGCCCTATGTATTGTTTCACAACCGTGGAAGTCAGTAATCCAGAATGGCGGTGCGTGGGAAATTTAAGAGAAAAAATAGGCGACAATCATATCTAATTTATTCAATGTTATTTTTACTTTTTTTAACTAAGAATTTAGACAGTCCGCTTCCACCTATTTAACGTGAATTATTTGTTAGAGTGGAGGCTCCATTTAATACATTAGAGTCTACTTATATAGAAAATTAAATTAAGCTTTAATAATTATTTTAATGGTATTTTAAAGTCGCTTTTGCTGCAATCATTATTGCTTTTTTTTTCCCCGTAAGTGTTATTTGCAGTATAATGAACAATAAGCTGTTTTCAGCTTATACTCGGGCCATATTTGACTGCGTGGTGCGTAAGCCTACGATCTCGTAGCAGTGATAACTTCCAGCATCGCTGACTCCCCAAAATCGATAGAAATAGACGGAGATATACACCCAGGAAAAAAATGGTTCAGGCTCCAGAAGTGATTCATCGTTTTATTGCTACAGCTTTGTTTCGTATGATCAGGAGCTGACTACACTCATCACACAACTTCGACGAATGACCGTAAAGTATATAAAGTAATCAAAAACTGGTGATTTAAAGCAAGCAGCTGCTAGGCGATAAAATACAATTCCACGTGCCATGAGAAAGTTCACGTGCCATGATACGAACGGTTACGTTACGTAATACAAGAGGTTTTGGGTACGTATCTATTTATATGAGGGCATGGATTTATGAAATCATTCGAACTGGCGATTTAAAACAAGCGTTTGCCGGGCGATAAATTACTAATTCTCGTGGCGTTAAACAATTCACGTGCCATGATACAAACGGTTACTTTACGTTTTTCGAGAGGTTTTGAGTACATATCTATTTCTGTGGGGGGTTTGGACTTGGTAATTCATTGCGTTTGTTCAGGCTACTAAGATCTTTTCTACGGAAATAAACTTTTCGTGAAGACATAGGTTACATTTCTTGTTAATGTTATTATCGGGTTTGAACTTTTTGAGTACTTTCAATTTAGTTAGGAATGTTTTGTTTGCGTCCGTCAGGGTCCATATATTGTTCAGATAGTTCCGTTGCATTGCGTCTGTTGGCGTTTCGGAAGAATGTGTTGTGCCAGTCCCACGTACGATTCAGTTGTTGTTGCTGTCGTTCGCTTGGAGGCATCAGTACCATCAAGCGGGCATTCTGCTTTCTTCCTGCAGTTGCAGATCGGGTCATGATTTTGGTTTGGGGTTGTTGCTACATTTGAGGGTATCTGTTTTTTTATGTGATGCGATGATGGTTTTCATGTTTGGCATGCATGAGTAGCTGAGTTTTAGTGTCTGTCTGTTGAAGATCTTGTTTATTGGGTGGTTCTTGGGGAAGCATTTCTCGACGATGGACAAAATTTTCTGTGCAATTGACAATTTCTAATTCTCCTATTTAGTATACACTGACATAAACACTCTAATATCAACTTATCCATGTAAGCTCAAATTCTTTTACTCAGATGTATCAACGATATGAAACATGATTTGGCCAAACAAAGCCCTCTGAGCAGGCTAGGGCACAAATTAAAGAAGTTTGTTGACAAAACGGTTTCCTTCTTGAACAAATTCAAAAACTGATGACAAAATTGCAAGTACGTTCGCATGATTTTGTCGTGCGTGATGTATTCCTTGGCCCGCCAATTTTTCTGCACGTGCCTTGTTTCGCGTTTTGTAATAAGAATGCTCCGTGCGATAACCCATGAAGGGTCAGGATTTTTCCGGCGGAGGAATCAAACATAAGAATTGTCATCGCAGGACTGAGTGTGACATGATAGCGATCGCATCACCGATTACATTTCTATAAATTCAAATTGGAAAATTAAGTCTTATTGTGGTCACCCAAATCAAAGCTAGTCAAAACCTGTCTCTCTTTTCACCTCTTCCTCAGCGTGCACTTGCGATCGATCGTTCGATTCGACATGACCATTCTTCTTCTGTAAAACATTCGCTTGGCTTGCGGTGAGGTCTGCATTCGAATCTTTGGAATTCTTTGAATTTTCTGACCATTCTGCAGCGTCTTGCGAGGGTCCCGAAGAAAGCTGCAAAACATCACTACGCTTTTCTGTTTCAATCTTGCATTCGCGTTTTCGATACCCACCATCTACATCATGCAGAGTTAAATTCATGCACGTGCTGCTCGTGCGACAAACCTTCCAAAGGTTCATGATTTCTTACACAACTGTCACCCTCGCTAATCAGACGAAACGGAATGCACCATGTTCAAGCTACCATGCTATCATTGCCTTCACCTTTTTGTTCTAACGACTCCAGAACCCTCTCTGCGCTAAGGGAAACGTTCACGAACGCTTCACAACCGACGCCAAATGTTTTGATTCGAAAGAATAGTGACTCGCAGAAAACATCGGGGAAAGGGAGGGAGAGCTTAGGAAGCGAAAAAAATGAGGGAGTTCGGGACGCCACGGAAAACTTTACTCGTGCCACTCGAGTACAAAAAACGAGACCGAGAACAATAACTCGTGGTCCGAAGTCTTATCTCTCGGCCCATCGCGACCCCAAAGAGAAAAAAGAATTTGATAATGCTACCGAAACCTTAACTCGGTCCGCCTTACGGCCCGAGTAATAACTGTATTCTGAAACAAAGGCGTCCAAAGTACATAACTCTACCAGTAAAAAAATAATAAAATTAAAATTTTCTTAACAGAAATGTTCACTCAAAAGTTAACTACCTTACTCAATCGTATCATTTTTACGCTTTTTGGCAAATTGTTGCACTAAAGCCTTGTAACCGAAATAAGAAAACGGTCAAAAATTCAAGGAAGACAAATGTAAAGAATTATTAATCACGAGCAAACACGTTTCCGTTGCTTAAAATTCAACGGAAAAGATCTGGGCGAGTAAATAGCGCAAAACTCCTTACGTTAACAATTTCTAGTAACTTGCGATGCAACGATCACATCACCGAATCAACCAAGAAGGGTAACAAACGGCTGTACGCGAATAGGAAGCGCGTGTTTTCCACCATGCCTTGCCACTATATGTTTGTCTAACGATACTGAAAGAGCATTCTTATGTGCCAGCGCTGCGCTTCCAGTCAACCCATGAGCTGCTTAGTCCACCTAGAAAGGAACCGCAGTACAACTTTAAATGATGCCCTTTTTACAACCTCCCGAAGATGCACACGGTACGAAATATAGTTAGGGCGACAGGCTAAAACATTTCTGAGTTGTAATTTTGACCTTAAAGATGACGAAGTTTTAAACAATGTGCGGAGATATTTCCAGAATTGAAGCTCCAGGAAACTGAAAACAGGATATAAAGACAAACACGAACACCTGGCCTACTTAAAATTCTGGACAACATAGGAAGAATGAACGCAATTTATATATTTCAGAAACTAAGATTCTATTTTAATCACGCTGCGTCTGTACAAGCAAGCGAAGACTAGGGGAAAATTCCGGAACAAGTGATCCCACGCCTACGAAACTTTGAACCATTTAAATATATTTACCTAAAATTTCGTTTCTATATTCTTTCAAAGTTTCTATTACTACCGTTATATCCCTCATTTTCTTTTACGTAAAACCTAAATTTGTAATAGCCGTCGTTCAATTCTCAAACACATCGCAGTTTATTTTTGGATTATTTTGTTAGCAATTTAAGCGTTCCAAAACCCAATACTGGTTAATGATGTTTCAAAATCCATTCCTCGTTGTTAGCTTCATGTAGTCTGATGAGTGGTGTAGAATAAATAACACCAACACTAAACAGTTTTTGAAATTAAATAATCCCATATCAATTGCAGTGATTTCTCTGACAAAATAAGAAGAAGGAATATCAAGGCAAAGAATATTACGAGTATACCAACAACTTGACAACGGGCGGAATATTTCTTCGGTCACAAACGTAGTCAAGGACGCAAAATCCCAATTTGCTTACATCTCGGGAAACAGACTTCTGCTTTCATGACGTCTAAAAATAACTTAAGCGATATTCGCATATCCCAAGGGCTATACTTGAGTTCTCCCTCTCTGTCCCCTATTTCCTCTTGACTTAAAATATTCTTTGCGTTTCAATCGCTTATATTGATATATATATAAGTGGCTGCGTGTAAGGACCAAGAATTCTCTGTCAGAGAGCACATTTGGTGAATCGCTCATATTCTGTCCGAAAATACCCTTCGGGGAACTCTTTTTAAAATCATATTTAAAAGTTTTAATTTTGAGAGATTCTCAAAAATTTCAAAAAAGGAGGTTTAAAAGGTTCAAATGTTCAAAACAAGATGCGAGAACGAAGAACCGACAAACTGTCAAAATAATTTCAATTCAAATCATACTCAAAGGTTTTATTAGTCCTGGAAAAGAAAATTGCAGCTGGAAATCCCGCCACTTTTACCATGTCGACTCCTCTCGTAAACTGTAACTTATATGTTGTCCACAAGTATTGATGACATTTAAAAGGCAACGAAATGCTCTGAATAGTTAGCGATTTTAAAGTTTCGGGAAAAAAAAAGGTTTACAATAAAATTTGATCTTTTGAATAGTTTAATTGATTGATGATTAATACCGTAGATTCAGATGGCCTTGATAACACAAATTCGTTAGGACAAAAAGAAATACTACATATTAAGGCATACCTTACGCCACCAGTATGAAATTAAAACTGGTTCAGATTTCGGAAACTGCGTAGCTAGATATAACCAACAATTCGTTTTCACGCTGATCTGATCCTGATGCTGAATGGAGTGTAGCGCGTGCTTGGTTTACGTGAAATGGGTTCTTGGTTCAACCCTTGGATGTGTGCGGGGGGAGCGGAGAGTATTCTAAAAAAGTACGGTATAAAGGAATGTACGGCAATGCCGCAAGATTAATTTTAGTGGTAAAATATTGAATGGGATACTAGGAATAAAGTTCACAATAAAGGTAAACTTGCCCTAATCGTTCTGCTCTGTTGTTTTCGTGGCTCAAAACAGCGACTTTTAGGGTTTTGCTTTCACGTCATAAGAGTAGAAGAAAGGAGGTAAACAAGATTTCAGACCATTCCAGATCCTGAGCACAACGTACCAGGCAAGCTGAAAGTTGAACGTTTCTTCTCCTACCATGCAATTTAATAATAATAACCGTTAAAAATTCAAAGCGGAAACCAACAAATAATATCAAGAAATTTAACAATCGGTGCTCCGACCATCAGCGGCTAAAGTTTCTTGCGCTGGTCTGTAACAGTCACTTCAACTGCTTGTTTTAAATTGGATGAGTTACGAAAAGAAGCTTTTCATAAACGTACCTCTTTCTTCACCACATGGTAGTCAGTAGAAAGTTGGCTGAAGTTCTGAATAAAGAACATTTGAACACATTGAAATGTTGAAATGTTGAGATGTTCTTCTGGAACGGCTTTTAAAAAGCAAGAGTTAAGAAACAAAAATGCATTCCATGATTTTTTTAAGGTCTTTTTTTCTTATCAGTATTGTCTTTATTTTATTGTAGGCAGTTTACTTCATGGCTAATCGAAGTGATCTGAAATTCTTAGTTTATATTACTAACGGAAAGTGACATAGCTATGCCGAAACATGCTTGTAAACTTAAAACTACTGTTAGTACAAAGCTTTCAAGTATTCTACTCCTATCTTTAAATCTTTAAACAAGGAAACGAAATTTTCAAGCGCTGTTGTTCGGTTGTCCTAAACATTACAGTTTATGTTTTGCAGAAGTCTTCAAGCAAAAGCCTTCAAAAACCCATTACTCTTTAATGTCTTTTGACAGTATATACTGATGATGGTACCAAAATTAAACTACACGACAGTTGACTGTTCCATGTTTTAAAGAAACACTGTACAACCACGACAAGTCATTCGTGCAACCGTTCTCTAATTGGATAAATCAATTTTTGAGCAGTCGCTTCCGGTATGCCTCGCTCTAGTGTTGACATCAGTCCGCTTACTTTTTCTACACAATCAGCAAAGATCAAAGTGTCGAGTTCATGAATTTCTCATTTTCTTGATCCTAACGGCTCCTTCAAGGCGTAAACGGGAAATAATCAGCATGACGTCGAGTTTCCCAAACTCCTGGTATTTTTTTAATAAACAGCTGATGTTGTGCAAAAGTTAACCCCTCGTTAGACAAATGGTTTTTGTGTCACATATGACCAATGTTGTTTTGTGTCACATACGGGTGTGGAAGGAGACGTTTGTACCACTATGCTACTAGTATTCGTCAGGCGCCTAATCAAGACAAGCAGTGTGGCATCCGAAAGGCAGGGGAACAACACCTACGTGGCAACATCGTGAGGGAAACACGTAGCGAAGCGACTAAATCTGAGCTTTTATTTTACCCCATCATGACTAACTGTTGTTATCGCATCACGTCAGCTTTGGTGTCACTTACGAGTTGATGATTCATACCTTGAACAAGACTTATGGTATAATTCTAATTTTCGGTGCAAATGAATTATCTATAGAATAAGTCTATTGGACTGCGATTTTCGATGCTCGTGTAACAATTCAGCGCTTTTAATCCCGTGCTAAAAGAGAATCATCGCGCAGAATGCCTGGACATCATTAATTATTTATAACCGGTGAAGCAGCAAATTCGAATGCGTGCGTGCCATGAAATGGCCTGAATAAGAGAAGAAAGGGCCCAAATTAGACCACTAGGGTTGATAAAACTTACTTTTCTGATTTCCTGTAGTTAAAACTTTAACTTTCACGCGTGGCTTTTTGAAGAAGAAGGTTGTGTCTTCAATTTTTAAAGCCGAAAAGTAAGTGGATACAGAAGGTGTAAGAATTCGCTTTTTGCGTTTAAAAATGGACAAAAATAGGCAATTTTTTGTATGGGGGCCGTTTTCAGAAGCGATTTGTCTTTTAGCTCCGCTGCGACAAGTTGATGAGGTAAACGGTATTCTCGGCGGAGCAGGGCGCGCGCAAATTTAGACCAATGACTGTCATTCAGTTTACGCTTCACCGTCAATATTACGTACAGGCTCCAGTTGTTCAAAAGCCGGATAACTTTATCCTGTGGATAAGTCACTATCCGACAGTTTCAATCTGTGCAAAGATTTCAGTATTTCCTCGTGTACAAGCGAACATACACACTATAACCACAGTTAAGTTTGGGAGTGTACTTGAATAGTGCCTTATCCAGCGAATAAAGTTATCCGGCCTTTGAACAACTGGGGCCAGATCTATAATTTTTGCCGTACAGGAACAATAGGCATTCTGCGCAATGGTTGTACTTAAGGAAAGTCCCTGACCAGTAGTATAATGTGGTTATGTTTTGAAGTTTGCCGGTTAATAGCTTCATCTTGAGCTGCATTGTCTGTCACAAAACAAACGCATTTATTGGATATTGTTGGCCCCCCAATACGTTATGTAATGCCCGTTACGATGGGAAAAAAATTCAGCTGCATGACTCAGGCTATGAACCAAAAAACATTTTCTGCCAAAAACTGAACCATAGCCTTTCTTGCCCTCTGCATCAGTGAACAGCTTAAAGGGACACAGTCACCTTTGTGACCGCGCTGACCTGGAAACTAGTTTTGTCAATTTTGAAAAACGTCCACCTCAACCCAAAATCAAAAGTACGCGTCGAATGCATCTAGAAATCCGCTTCAAACTTCCCAGTGTTTTATTGGATTTTCAATCTTTTACTGGAAACCTGTTTCTAAGTATGCTTTTGCTCATCCTATGGTATTATTTTATCATATTTGGTTAAAAACAATATGGATCGCGTCTCCAACGGAACATGAAAAGAAGAGGTAGGAAACGTGAAGGCGCCGGGCGGGAAAGTTCGCCTGCGTTGACCAATTTAACGAGAGAAGTCATTAAAAAAACATTGGAAAACAAATCCCCATTATATATATTTGGAAATTAAAATCGTATTTTCTCAACCTGGCGAAAGGTTTGTGCGGAGGGAATCTTCGTAAACGATTCGAACTTCGCGTCATGTATAGCTGCTTGGTTTGGAGCTCAGACGAACACAAGCTTCGGTACACGGTCGATTATCTCCTCGACAAGGAAAACCTCTCTTAGAACCTTGTTTTCTACGGGTCGAGCAAGCGTTCTTGTAATGACATGGGTTTGGTCCCTAAATTTAGATAACGGAGAAGTTGTAGAAACGAAATTATAAACGCAAAGTATATGCCGATTGAAAGCAAAAATAAAGCTTACCGGTAGCTTCGCTACAAAGTCGTTTCGCTACACTGCAGTTCAGGCGACTCGCTACGTTTTAAAATCGACATATTCTCTAATATCTAAACTCGATTTGCTTCTTATGCAAACACTGTCAAACGTAGAAACAGCTACGATAATTTTTCACTCGACTGGATACCGTTCCGAAATAAACAATTAAATGATTCTTCGACTTCAAAGGTATTTGTTAACGTTTGGCTTTCCCTGGACAACTCCATCAGTAAATTTTCCATGGTATCAAGAAAATGAGTGTTCTAATATGGCATTAGGTCAATAATCACTATAATAATTTTGACTGGCAAACACTTCGACTCCACAAGGTTTGTTTAGATTTTTCTCAGCGCGAGACTTACGGATGAAGTGTGATATGCAAATCAGCTAAGAAATAGTATCTAATGCGCATGTGCACCAGGTGACTGCGTCCCTTTAAGCGTGGGTGACGTTAACCACAGGTCGTCAAAAAAGAAAGCTCGGTCATTGAAACCCACCAGAAATTGCATCCAAACCTGCAAATCGGCTTTAGCGTCTTTGCTTAAACGTATGCGGTGATGTGGGCGCTGTAAGACCTATCGTAAGATCAATAAGACGACAAAGAAACCTAGGCCTGGTAGTATAACTAAGCAAGAAAAATTTAGAAGTCCAGTTAGTGATTGGAGCTCCTTAAGAGACACCTTCTAACTTGAGTAAAACAAAGTTAAAAGTGTGTAACATTTTTGAAGTTTATCTTCTGGGAGCCTAGCCCCTTAAAAACAGAGTCAAGAATGATACCTACAAACTGTAGCAAGGTATCGGGACCAACGGTTTTTTTCCTCGGCGATGCTGGGGAAGTCAAGAAATTGACACATACTTTGAAAGCTAGTCAGATCTCACAGACACTTCTCTTTAGTGTTAGCGGTAAATAGAAAACCATCGAGTACATGTAGCACGCTGGAGGCTCCCAGACCGTGCGGCCCGCTTTGTGAAAAGTCCAACTGAACATGTTCCTTTCGGAAATGGCGACTGGTAGAACCGGGTCAATTACTTGTGGTCTGTTACCTGTTGAGGGAGATGGTTGGCCACGGAATGTCACTTTTAACCACAGCTCCCAATGAACTTTATCACTAGGATACTTATTAGGAGCAGTTTGCAGTAGAAGGCTAAGTTGCTCATCGCAAAATATCCAATCGCCGAATCAGAAGCGGCAAAATCTCTTACGATTTCCCAATATTTCATAAGTTGGGGTGCCTCGCTAGGAAAAACAACTACATAAATTGCAACGAGGGTATTAAATGCAGACATTCGTTGGTTATCATCATTGGTCTTTTTCGGAGGCTTCCAAGGCTCGAGAGTAAGCTGTGCACCTGAACTGGGAGTAGAAGTATTGATTGATATGGAGTAGCGGTCAGGACTTGGGGTTACTGAAACTAGGAGGCCGAGATCCACGTACTCCAAGGACACCACCTCTTAAACGGACACGGAAACCATGGTGTTACTGGCGTTCTCGCTGGCTTTTGGCGTGAATATGCGCCAAATAATATTTTAAACTGTCTGTTGTATTCTTGTTAACATTTGTGTAGTTAATTATCTTATTGCCTTTTTTAACCTAAGAGTGTTTACGCTGAGCTACCGTGCGGAGGTCCCTTCGCTATAAGCCTAATATGGTTTCTGGGGAGCTCCTTACCACGGTTTATTTTCATTGACATTCCTTTCAATCTCCTTCTAATTCCCAAATTTTAAGCTAATTATTCATACTATTTACTAGTAACTTTATCCTTAACTATTTTTAATAATCAATTATATCGCTGTGAACACTCTGGTGGAAAAGAATAATCAATCAATCAATCAATCAATCAATCAATCAATCAATCAATCAAGGAATTGTTCGTTGCACATGGTTTATATATTGAGCAGTGGAGCTATGCTATTGGTGGGAGCATGGCAACGAGGAAAACAAAAATAACTGAGTTGGATAAAAAGCGTTCGTTCATTTTGTGGTGATTTTGAGTATCGGTATGATGACATTTTTGCGGCTTTCTGTGTCAACAGGATGTATAGAAATGCTACAGACTGCGATGCATTTGTACGAATGATAGTTTTAAATGCGCACGTGCACGATGAAAAACTTTTCATTTTCATGAAAAAGGTCGACAAAATCTCAAAACCACTTCACATACATGAAATTAAAAAGAAATAATGGCTCAGAATCAGTGCGAGTTGGAATATCGAACAAAGAACTTGATCTGCTACGACAAAAAAAGGCATGAAATGACGGTCATCTCTTCAGAAGTGAAGCTTTATCAGACGTTCTCGGACACGAAATATTTTATCGAAAGCAAACAGGATGATACAGTGTTTCTTCAGTATGTTTAGAATACTCAAAAACGTCAGGTTACTATGATTGTCTGTAAAAAATAACACCACAAATAGTAGGCTGATTGTCGGATATTTTGGTCTAATTAATCCAGGGTCTTTTGGAACCCTATTTTTCTATATTTTTTTCTCTTTTCTCAGAAACCAAAAATAGTTCAAATTTGTTCTCATAGGATAATGGTTTCTAGAAAAATGCTTTGGTAGCTCTCTCTTGAATTTAAATGATCCAACCTAGTCCCATCATCTGCCATAAATATTAATTACTTCATTAGATCTCAAACACAATATATTCCCCTTTCATTTGCAGGATCCTTTCCAGGAATAAAATTGAACACACAGTTAATTTCAGAGAGTTATAATAACTCCCATAATGGAGTTAAAATAACTCCTCAAGGTGGAGTTACTATTTTTGGAGTTAAGTTAACTCCCTCTAGTGGAGTTATTTTGTTGGAGTTATTTTAACTCTAAAATGGAGTTAAATGTAACTCCATATTGGAGTTAAATTTTAGAAGACGTTGAAATGACTCTTTATAGTAGGGTTGATATAACTCTCTTTAAGAGTTATATGGGGGGAGTAATTTCAACTCCGCAGGAGGGGTTAAAATAACTCACTATCTTGGAGTTAATTTGACTCTTTAGCAAGAGTTTTTTACTCCTATTTGGAAGTTACTAAAGGGAGTTAACTCAACGCTTTTAATTAGAGTTAAATGAACTCCACATCACTTTCGTCACTGGACGAAAAAATGGATTTTCTTAGGTTTGCCAGTAAAGCAAATGTGTAGCAAATTTTGGGCTCTAAATTTAAACTGAATTTGCGTTGGTTGGCAAAGATAATGTAAACACATATATTTTGTCCTCAACAATTTATTTGCAAAGTCTGCAAATGTATAGCAAATGTATAGCAAATGTAACATTTTAAAATAACTCACTATCTTGGAGTTAATTTGACTCTTTAGCAAGAGTTTTTTACTCCTATTTGGGAGTTACTAAAGGGAGTTAACTCAACGCTTTTAATTAGAGTTAAATTAACTCCACATCAGAGTTAAATTCAAGCAGGAGTTGAAATAACTCCTTATAGGGGTCAACATAACTCCCTATGAAGAATTATATAGGGGGAGTCATCTTAACTCTAGTAGAACAGTTAGATTAACCCACTCTCTTGGAGTTACTATCACTGGACGAAAAAATGGATTTTCTTAGGTTTGCCAGTAAAGCAAATGTGTAGCAAATTTTGGACCCTAAATTTAAATTGAATTTGCGTTGGTTGGCAAAGATAATGTAAACACATATATTTTCTCCTCAACAATTTATTTGCAAAGTCTGCAAATGTATAGCAAATGTAACATTTGCTTTAAATTTATCTTGTTTTTGCTACTATGGTAAATTTGAACCTTTGATGTAGATTTGCCAAGTTTTTTTTATCATTCAAAATTAGATATTTACATGTAGCGTAAATTCAGGAAAAAATAGTGAGAAATAAAAAGTTTCTACGAATGCTTGAAAACATTTACTTATAGTAGAAATATGTACCTTTGCGTTAAATTTATTTAGATTTACCAAAGAAGGAAAACTCTAAATTTGCTGTGAATTTACTGAAGTGTCAAACACAAAAGGTTGCACCGATTTTACACAGATTTGCTTAGGGACAAATATAGACTGCAAGCAGTCCTTTTCTGGATAGTCGAGGTCGCGCGGAATAGCCGAGCGCGAAAAAACTGGATCGAACGAGCGGAGGGAAGGGGGGGGGGGGGGGGGGGGGCTTGGGGAGAGGCGGGAAAAAGTCTCTTCTCGTTTATTTCTCCTCGCACCAGTCTCGCTGCGCTCGACTGACCAGAAAGGGACTGCTTGCAGTCTAGGACAAATATATCCAGGTAAGACCATATAAGCTGGTGACAAATTTGGGGTTTGATGTAACATAGGCTCCAGATTAACAAAAGGCTTTAATTTGTTTCTCTCAGACAGCCTTAATTTGACGTACAATTTTGCTTAGCATTTACTCTTTGTCCAAAACTGCTTTGATTACTATTACGAAAATTCACAGGGTGGAACAATTAAAAAAGGCGTTTCTGTAATTCAGAAATGTGACGGAAACCTGATAATTGAAGTTTCCGTTTTACTCGCTAAATAGATTTAACGCCAAGAGCGATAGGGTTGAAATATAAAAAAAATTAAATTTTTTTAGCAAATGTTACGACCAAATAATGATAAATTTTATCATCGTTTAAAACAGAATTCCTGAACTATTACAAAAAAACGAAAGTCTGGGGCTCAACGATTTGACCAGCTGGGCAAATTCGCGCCTTGGCCCTTTATAATTATCTCGGCTGACTTGTCTGGCTGAGTGGCACTGGGTCTGAATACATGCGCAACAGAAGTTCTTCCCGGCGTTCTCTTTGGTTCAGGAAACGTTTGGCGCCCGTTGGTGGGAAACTTTGAAGTTTTCCCGCCCAAATGTGTGGTTCACTCTGTTCTCTGGACCGTTCACTGTCAGCGTGGTCAAGAAATCAGCGAAAATCTCTTCACTGATATGGAGAGCCGAAAAAGTATCGAGGACCTTCTCAGAGACGTGGATGAAGAGTTTTTGATATATGCTGGTGAATTACGAAGCAATGGTTTCACGCAACAGCGAGCGCAATTTCCACACCGCCACCGAAAATTATACGGCTCAAAATCAAAATCAAACCTCGGGCTTCAAACGGACTTAACAAGACCAGGACAATGTCAACAACACCGTAAATGATGTTTTCCGATGTTGATTTGCTTTCTGCAAATAGTTAAAGTGGTGATTTGAACCAGAATTCTGTAACTTCGGTAATTTTCATCGCAAACGCGCCCGAATTTACTGCGAGTGATCGCTTTGTACAAACACGGAGCGTCTTCAAATTTTACATGCGTGTTTGCACGCTATTTATTTCAATAAAATGTTTTGTTGGAAAAGCTTTTTGTTGATTTTTGTGTCTTTGTCAATTCATATATGCGTTTGAGAAGCGACAGATGCGTAACTCAAGGACAATGCCAAAGGTCTTCATCAACATGCCGTGAATTTTAGCTATTTTTGCGTTTAAGTGTGTTTTTCGGCAAATGATTAATAGGTAACCATATTATTTTACGTCGGAAAACATTTGTTTAATCATTCCAGTTTAATATGCAGTTAATTTTGGAAGCCAACACTATCATTTACCTACTGCGCAGTTTGGTGAATTTTAACGGTCTTGGAAGAAAATTTTCAATTTCCGCAAAACCAATGGAAACACGACAGGAGTCAAAGGGTTATTTAAGAGAGGACGAACCACTTGCTTGCACCATGGTCTCCAACAGAATAGAGTCTTGGAAAGTACACCTAGGAACTGTTCGAACGTGATTCGACTGGCTTCCAGTCAAGATGTACGGCTCTAACGATTTTTGAAACTGCACCCTTGCTGATGCGTAATCTCCTCCCAACTTCTGAAAAAGAATAACCCTGCCCAAGTTCTTTCACTTGATTACGTAAATTGCTTGAAAGTGGGACGCCTTTCTGACAATTTCGTCCTTTCTTGTTGATTGAAAACATCTTCCCTTTGAGCAGTGGCACTGATCAGTGTCGAGAAGTAAAACGTCACATTTGGGCGGGAAAACTTCAAAGTTTGACACCTGAAACTCAGACGTTTGACGTCACGTGAAAACATGTTTTGGGCGCGTGCGTTCACGGGTAGATGCAATCGACGGTATAAACGGTTTTGAAGCTCGTTCGAATGTGATTCTCTATTTCAAGAGATATTCTGCACGCTAAAAGGGAAGTTCCTTTCTTTATTTCCAAAGCATTGGTGTGGAGTCTTACAGCAGATCGATACGCCAGTTTAAACCAGTCAAGTCTTTAAAAAGCGTCGTTGTTCAATTCAAGGTAAGCTTCAATGGGTTTAATACCGCTATTATAGAAACGAAATATAAACACCAACATGTGCACGCGTACAATATACGAAAGCAAAGCAGGGAACAGTACATGCATGATCTGTAGAAGTTGTGCCAGTCGACTTTGTGTCGAAGTTGTGTCTTCGATTTTTCATACATACACTAGGGAATTAATTTGCCTGTATTTAATTTCACTTGTACACTGGAGCATTAATTTGCCTGTGTTTAATTTAACCAATAATACACTGGGGCATTAATTTGCCTGTGTTGAATTTAACCGATACACTGCCAGGGCATTAATTTGCCTGTATTTAATTTAACCGATACACTGGGGAATTAATTTGCCTGTGTTTGATTTAACCAACACACTGAGTCATTAATTTGCCTGTGTTCAAATTAAGCAATACACTGGGGCATTTATAATTTGCCTGTATTTAATTCTAACCGATACACTGGGACATTTATTTGCCTGTTTTTAATTTTACCGATAGACTGTGGAATTAATTTGCTTGTGATGTAACATAAAAAATGCTGATACAGCAATTCAGCCTTAACTTTTTTATCCATCCATCACAAGCCAGAGGCAACCAGATGTGGAAATATTCACCAATTCAGGTTGCTAAGGGTGATGTCATAACACAAACAATATATTTGTTTAGACACATTATAAACATAGGCGGATGTTATACACTGTATATCCTTTCTGGTTCATCCATTTTAGAGTCCAAGCATCACTGTATGCTTGAGTGCTCTGGGATGTATAACATGTGTTATGTTTATTGTAACCGATACACTGTTGTGCATTCTGTCCGTTTGTAGACCATTCATCTTGCAAGAACATGTAAGCTTTGCTTGCCGCTTTTTAGGCTATTATGACAATTTCCTGCCACATCACATTGGTACAAAGTCATGTCTTGTTCAGGTCTTAATTTGTATTTCTGGCAGCTTTTAAATGGTCTGATACCTGTACATCGCATTAGTTAACACTTTTGTAGAATCCGGTAGTGGCTATAATTGGCTAAACAACTGGGGCAAGGAGACTAGATTAGTGTAACCCAATTTCTCAAACCTCCTGATAGCTCAAACCATTTTTTTTTTGCTTGAAGGTTTGAGAAATCAGGATTCCACTGTACATAATATTTATTTAGGTACTTTTCTTGTACAAACAAAAAGTAACTGTGGCTGCCAGCAACCTAGTTTGTACCTTAATAACATGCATTTCACTTCAATGATAAATTCGTGACTTAGTCCTGCCATAAACAACTCAGAACTGTATTTCAAACAACATGGTAGTAGCTAAAATTATTAGTAAATTATAGCAGGGCTATTACATGTACTTGGCTGCTGAGGGCCCATCGGGATATTATTTCACTGTAAATGATTGCATATTGAATTTCGTTTGTTTGTTTGCCTTTCAGGAGGAAGAGTCATTTGACAAGTGTGTCGACGAGACTACATTCCCAAGAATTATTGGTTCTGGGGATTTTTGGTCCCTGGATCCTCTCTGCATAGCTGCAGAGGAAGAAGAACTTGTCATGCTGGGTGCTGGATCGTCCATGGCTAATGCTCTGGGACTTCTTCTTGCTGTGTATTACAGGTGTATGTATTTGACATTGCCTATCCAGCCAAGGCCAGTAATTTTTACTTTTTTCGTGAAACGTTGATCGGCATTGAACAAGATGCCAAAAAAAGAATAGCAGCTATAAACAAGTTCATTTCAGCCCTCTGAGGTGGCTCAAAACTGTTTCAAGCTCTTTTGATGATGTGAATTTTGTTGGGTGGTCATAACTACTCTTTATCAGTTGATGCAAAAATCATGGTATCAAAAAACTGCCTAATCATTGGGAAACATGTTGCTGTGAATTTTGTGGCACCATAAGAAGAATATAACATTCTAAGAACACTCAATTTTAGCTTATGGCAACCTGTTATATATAAAGGATGATTGCAACTTATTACCAACGATTAGGAATTTTTATGATACCATTATTGTAGCATAACTTGATAAACAGTGGCAGTATTCATCCTTCAAAGTTTAGCTGATAGGAAAGTGCTAGAAACTGTTGCCAGCCTCCTTAAAGTCAATTTTATAATGCAAGTGACCACCATTAAAGTTTTATTTTTTAACCTTTATCTTGTAAAAAGCTTCTTTGGCCTTAGTGACAGTAATATTAGTGGCTGTTGGAAGCTGTGCCACTCCTAAATTAGTGATCTTCAAAACTTCCACTTTTCAAGAGTTACAATGTCTTTGTACACCAAAATCTTATACATGTATTTCCACAATGCTGTTTCTTTGTTGGTCACTTGCAGATTGATACGTGTTTACACTGTATCTCAGAAGGAGAAGTGCGTACATGTATTACTTGTTTTGAAAGACATTTGCACAAATTATTGGTTTCAGAAAATCAGGGTTTTATTAAGATTTTTAAACAGGTCGAGATTATACATGTAGTTATTTAAATGTATTTTTGTTGTTTTGTTAATGGAAAAAAGTGGATATGTTGCACTGTAAGTAAACAGCCCAAGTTGCATATGCAGGTTTTGTTAGGGAGGAAATTAATTATTTATATTGGAGAAAATTATTTAAGTAAACAGAAAATTGTGAAATTATCAAATGGTTTTGTGGAAGTGTAATTTAGATATACAAAGTTAAAGTTAAGTGTTATTTTTTTGTTTTCTATATTTGTGTACATGCTACATATTATTTCTGTTTATTATATGGCTCTGTCTCACAAGGACTGGGAACTACCAAATTCACAAATTTATTTGGCTGAAATGGATATTGGCCGCTCTAGACCGGCATCTGGACCAGTAATGTTTTTGAAGTGAAAAAGTTGCAAACTAAAATGCAAAATCATTGACTGTTTTCATCTAACAATATTTATTTCTGTAAGTGCCAAAACGCTGATGAGAAAAAAAGTAAACACGATGAGCAAACTTTGGAAGAATTAAAATTCGGCTCATCCAACGCTGTTCACAAGAAAAAAGGCAGTGATTGCAACCTAGTTGCATTAAGTGAAATGAATTGTTCTTGTTTTTGCCATATAATAAACAACTCATTAACTGAGCCAAGTCAGTCTGTATGGGAGAATCTTGACCTTGGTCGTGTGTGCAGACCTCACTGCATTCGGTTTGTACTTACGACCTTGGTCAAAATTCTTCCATACAGACCTCCTGCTCGGGTAATAAGAGCTAAGTACTTACTTCATACAAGTTCACATAATTTGCATTTTTCCCATGTCAAATAGGGTTGCTTGTGATTGAGCTTCTGAGCTTCTACTGTTTTAAAATTAAACCAATAGTACCTATCGTATTAGCGTTTTCTAGAGACTTGAATCATTTTTGCATGTCGACCGTGCAGTTATTACAATTAAAGCTAAATAATTAAAGAGAAATTAATATATATTTTTATACCAATAAAGCAACATAAATTTCTTACTGGAAATATTCTGCTAATAAATTATTGAATACACGAGGGTTAGTGACATTGTTTTTGCTGCTCATTTAGTACCAGCTATTTTGACAGGAAAAATTGATGCTGCATACATTTATTACCCAAATGGATTGAGGTGAGAGTTACTTCAAAGAAGACTTATTTGGGACCTATCAATTAACTCCATTTTAGAGTTATAGTAACTCCACTAGAAGTAAACTAGGAGTAGAAATTACTCAATAATAAGAGTCACTTTGACCCCAAAATAAGAGTAAATTTAACTCCAATTTGGGAGTTAAATTTAGGAGTTAAAAGTACTCCAAAAAAGGAGTTATTTTGGACCTAAAATTTTAACT
>NW_028145513.1:0-12500 GCF_977016875.1 Pavona decussata | reverse complement strand
TTGCACATGGATTATATATTTGGCAGTGGAGCTATGCTATTGGTAGGAGCACGGCAGCGTGGAAAAATAAGAATAAAAGTAAGTTGGATAAGAAGCGTTCGTTCATTTTGTGGTGATTTAGAGTATCGATATGATGACATTTTTGCAGCTTTCCACGGCAACATGACGTTTATAACGGCTACAGACTGTGATGCGTTTGTCCGAATGATAGTTTTAAATACGCAGGATGAAAAACTTTTCATTTTTATCCACAAGGTCGACAAAATCTCAGGGCCAGCTATTTTGGCCTAATTAATCCAGGGTCTTTTGGAGCCCTGTTTATTTATTTATTTATTCATTTATTTATTTATTTATTTATTTATTTATTTATTTATTTATTTATTTATTTATTTATATTTTTAGTTATTTATTTTTATTTCTCCCTTTTTTAACACACCAAAAATAGTCTCCGGCTTCTCTCTCTTGAATTGAAATAATCAGCCTAGTTCCATCATCTTCCATAAATTTTATTTACCTTTATTAGATCTCAAACACAATGTATTCCACTTTCATTTGCAGGTACCTAGACAATAATAAAATTGAACACCTACCCGAAGATATATTTTCTTACCAATCAAATTTGCTGTTTTTGTAAGTGTAATTTACTTTTATGGCTGCTGTTCTCGTTGCTCTTTTGACAGTAAATTAACATGGTAGTATGCGTAGAATTTGGTACTCTTGCACCTCACCCAAGAATCGATGTCTGCAGAACATTTAAATAGTTTAATTTAGTGTCATTTCATTCCCTGTTGGAGGAGTTCACCGAGAGTCGGGGTACCCTCAAGAGACCAATATGAACATGTATTTTTGCAGTCTTTTTTTATGAGGTTTTCAAAAATTTAGTTTTTCCCTTAATAGTTTAAATATAAAGACGTCTTCAACAAAAGGAAGAATTTTAAAATTAGACTTCGTGGTGCTTATCACTGTAACAGGGAAAACAATCTCACTTCTCAGCGCCTGATTTCAGGTTAGTAACCAGTGGAAGCGACTAGGAGGGCAAGTGGACGAACGGAGAGTTTCTTTTCCTCGCGATAAAAGCTCACCTCCTCAACCATCAAGACACTGATGGACTACTTGCACTCTCGGTAGATAAATAAATCTAAACAATCGTGCAAGACCAACACTAAGCCGTCGTTTCCGTCATATTCGCGTTCTCGTTACCGATCTCAGGTATCCAAAGAATTGAAATACTGCCTAATTAAAAAATAACGATACTCCACAGCGAAACCCGCTGTTTTAACAACTTCCCTTGAATTTATACCCTTACTGATCATCGACAAACCAGTCGTGAATTTTAAATACGACTTATTTTACATGTGTATTATTATTATCCGACTCAGCTCTTATGCGGAGCGTGCCAGTCTCGACTGCGTGGGACACAGGGCTTTAAAAAGAACGAGTTACATTTCAAGCACGTAGCGTGCTTGTATGGTTTCAAGACTTAAGAACGAGTTAAGTCATGTGCAGAGTGTGCTTGTTTCGATTTATCACGTGCGATTTACTAACCCATCGGGAGGGAAGGACTTTTCCAAATCTTTCCCTCCTATTTCTCTAAACTTAAATTTAAGAAGTTGTATTTTGGAATCATTTTCACTGAGCTGCTATGCAACCTTTTGGCACGAAATTTGACTACTCTGTTGGCTGATAACGTTACTAAACCACGCTGATGAAAAATAAACAAAAAACAGTTTTCCAATTGTCCATATAAAATAAATTCCAAAAAATGCAATGAGACCTTTAGCCCAATGTTTAAATCAATACGTGCACTTTCTTTTAAAATTTATGCTCAAGCTAAAGAAATATATGTTTTCCTTTTGAAAAAAAAGTAGAAACAAACAAACAAACAAACAAGAGAAACGTAGAACGAAGACTTGCTATGTTCTTTATTGATACATAAAGCTTTCTTTTTCGGAATTACGTACTTATGTGTCCCCGATTGTATAGCTATGACATTAAATCTGTGTGGTTTGTTAGGGTTATTGGAAAACGTCAACAAACAATTTAATTCCAAAATTTTGACGACGGGAAAAAATTTTCTGAGGTGCCCTGATAAATTAATTATCCTTATATTACCGTTTACCACGTGCACGAAGTACAAAACCGAGAGAACTGGAAAACACAACGTCTGGACGGTCATGATGCGATGAATCATAGTGTCTCAACTGAATATTTTTTTCTTTCAGAATTATCACGTTTTATTAGGTTACGATATATTTTGATATTGTCTTTGTTTCACGTTGTCTAAAATAGTAAAAAATGTAAATTTCGTTGCAGGGATTTGTCTGGAAATGGTTTTAGCAATCTGTCTTCAGGAATTTTCTCCACCCTTAGGGCACTTGAGTTCATGTATGTTTGTCACTATTAGTTCGCTTTGTATTATTTGTTTTAATACATTTCCTTCTAAATAAACCTTAATACACGCATCATAAAAAGTGTGGGTACCGCAGCAAGGGTCATCTAAAACGGCTGCTACAAAAATTATTTGTCCCATGCAGAGAAATATGAAACACAAACTTTCTGATAGGCGAATTTTGCAAAGTGAGTCTGTTATTTTTCAGCTATCGGTTCCAACAAAATGGAAGATAGTCGAAGAATTGGTGACGCAACGTTGATCCTTTACAATCATTGTTAATGTCAAACAAGGTTGTTCTGGTATTTAATTGCTTCTGATTATGTCAAGAGAGAATGCAGAATAAAGATCACCGGCTTCTATTGTTGCCCTTTGTTGCTTTCTTATAGTGTATTTTGGGTAATTAGCTATGTAGGCGTTAGTATGAAAAAAGAAAAGGAAAAGAAATTAATTGAAAGTGCAACTCACGCTGTTTAGTACCTAAAAGACCAACGAAATGGTTTTTAATTACTTTTGCTCATAAATCTAAAAAAACAAGTCCTATGTTTTCTTTTTCTTTTCTTTTCTTTTTTTTTTTTTTAACTTTGCAGTAACTTGGCAGATAATAAACTCAAGAACATTTCCACCGGTCTTTTCTGGAATCAAGAGTCTCTCAAATATCTGTGAGTATCAGGGTACGCCCTGAGGTGAGGGTTGAGGTGTCAGCATACGTTTAATTAGTTACTGTGCTTTTTACATGTAATAACACGAAATCAGAATTATGAACTAAATTTTAATGTTAACACTCCTTCGTCTTCGAGTATGTTAGTCTTGAACATCACTGACTGATTGGTTGATTGATTGATTAATTGATTGTTTTATTGATTGACTTACTGACGGGCTGCCTAACTGACTGACTCACTGATTGACTGATTGATTGATTGATTGATTGATTGATTGATTGATTGATTGATTGATTAGTTCGTTGGTTGGTTGGTGGCTGAACAGTACAACTAAACATTATGTACGAGCATGCTCTGCGAGATAACACTCGATTGAAAGATGTTCAACGATTAAGAATTAAAGAAGTCGCCAAATATCAATAATTGTTGGTAAAAGACTACAACTAATTTTTTTAATATTTAGTTAAAACTACAATGCTACACAATTTTAACGTTGATTTTTGTCGTTGTTGTTTGTTTGATTTTTTTTTTTTTTGGCGTATTGGAGGTTTGCGTATTTTATTTTCGTTTTCACTAGAATTCTTCAAAAAAACAGTATCCGCTCTATACCAGAGGAAGCCTTTAACCTCACAAGCCTTAAATACTTGTAAGTGTTAAATAAAGGTCTGACAACTGTGCAAGGATAGCTGTAGTAAACCTTTCAATAAGTAGCTAAATCACTTTTAAAAAAAGTCTGGATGTCTTTAACGCAATTATTCCAACTCGTTCAACTTAAACTATTTGGCAGAACTACCCAGGAACAAAATTAATAACAATAATAATAATAATAATAATAATAATAATAATAATAATAATAATAATAATAATAATAATAATAATAATAATAATATAATTCTTTATTAAAATATTCCACACAAATTGCTTTTTACAAGTTAAAAGTATATAAAAAAGAGCTATTGAAAACCTATTCACATTTCATTTCGATTTAAAAAAATAAAAGATAATATTTTCAAGCAATAATGTTTTTGTAAAGAAAAAGAAAAAAAAAAACAAATGTCATGAAGTTTAAAAAAAAAATGAAATTCGGCATTTTAAAATCAGTTCCACTTAATAAAAAGAAAAAAAACAATAAACAAAATACACATCTCTCAAATGGCCCCTTCTGCAGTTTCAATGTCAATGTCCGCGTTCTTGATGTCACGTTGAATTCTTCGTAATGTCCTAGAACCTTCAAGACAGACGAGTGCAGATCTTAACAGTGCGAATGAAAATCGGCTTCTGATCCATGACATGGTTTTGATAATAATAACAGTAATAATAATAATGATAATAATAATAATAATGATAATAATAATAATGATAATAATAATAATAATAATAATAATAATAATAATAATAATAACAACAACTTTATTTATCCTGATAAAAGACCGGTCAGTAAAACAACAAAGGTTGATAGACTGGAAATAGGAACGTCTTTTAAGCTAAAAAAGGTAACGAAAGATATCTCGTCGTGTACTTGTGTTCTCAAAAACACCTTAAATTTAGTCATTTCAAGTTGTTGTTTCTTGGTGGACGGCGACGAAATGTGCCAAAATTGATAATGTACGTGTACATCCACTGTACTTCAGGCTAAATCCTATTGGTTTATAATGTCGTTGTTACCGTCCTTGTAGGAGCTGGTCAAAAAACTTAAATTTTTCTGTTGACTTCTAGACATATTTTTTTGAATATTGATAATATTATGGAAGACATTACCGTCTACACAAGTTACTTTGAACACGAGAGTTTGCACACCATATTTCAATCAAAAAGAAAATGAAAGCGACGAGTATACAAAACCTGATAAATAGCATGGTTGTTCATTAACATAGCGATCTTCAAAGTCGCGCAACAGATTCCAAAACTCACAAGTCGAAGATTAGCTAGACGATAATGATGTCAAGCATTTTTGTAAGCCTTGCGAAATGTTACCCAAAAAGGGACATAATTGCAAATGAGTGGGTGGTAAAATTATTGTACTGCGTTCGTCCTTAGACGAAACAAAATGCTGGTGTTGTGCGACGGGTACTTATTCCAAATAAATCCGTTGGTGGAGGGATTATGTCCTCCTTTTCCGTTATAACATTTTGCAAACGAAGTTTTACCCACAAAGAAATTGGATACCGCTACCAATATAGTATCAGATGTCTACTGGTCCATTGTCATCATATATCAGATGACAATTCATAAAAGGTATTCGAAACTTCGAGTGAACCATGCAGTAAGTCCTTGTGTCGGATCATATATATGCCTTGGTTATTTGAGCGGGTGAATGTCTGGCCTAGCTAACAACTGTTTGGAAAACAGAAGCACAGATCATGAAACCATTATTGAGCAAACTCTTTAGTCCAAAACAGGGGCGCCATAACTCGTCAGAGAAAACAACAACAGTAGCATTGATTCATATGTTCGAAACTTTCAATGCAAAGTAGCTTCTACCCGCAGGTTGAAAAGATATGATAGACCGTAGGGGAGGGGCATGGGGTTGTTGAGCTACAAAATCCACTGAACTGTCGGTATCATAAACTATTCCTACATGGAAGTAAACTGATCAGGGCCCGCCATTGGCGACGGAAAGACAGGCTTGCGGTCTTGAGGATGGCAGAGTTTAGCATAGAAACTGATTTCACGGTCACTTGGCACCTAAAATAGAGAAACTTGAAGACCAATTACTGAGTTCACTGTCACCAACTGCTACATAGTACCTTTATCTGGAGACAATTCAATAATTAAGATAATTAAACAAGCTACCAACTGGCGCAATAAATTTTCTTTCTCTCGGCAGATTGCTGTCAGATAATCCTATACATTCCATTGGATCTCGCGCATTTGTTTTGTCAAAACAAGTTCTCTTAATGTGAGTATATGTTGGAAAATATTCAATTCCGTTGACGCTTTTCGCGGTTAAAGCATGCTCTTAATACTCCAGGGTGTGTTGTGACTCCTGACAACAAGAGAGCTCTTCCCTGTGGCAATTTCTGTTGTTGGCGCATGACTGGTGACTTAGATTGACCAACGGGAGTATCTCCAGCGGCGGCTTCTACCAATAAAGCCGAATTAACGCAGGCAAAGCCAACAACCGAATATTATTCAAACTTTCTAAGAGTAAGATCGCAGTAATGTTATGGGGAAATTAAAGGGCTAATGGATGACGTGTTTTAATGGCGATTCTTGTGTTGGTTTTGTGATGCGAGCGCGTTTTTTGAGACGTCAGAAGTGAGCGAGTCCCCGGCCTTCCTCATTCTTCTGTATTGACTCACAACATATTAAAATTTGCCTAAAACGGCCACAAATGCCTTCCAAACCCCACCCGAGGTACAACGACAACGTCACGTTGAGATGCTGAGACTGGGCTGCCTTTGTTGACTGAAATTATGCAAGTTTCCCACATTCCCTGCTCATGGTCCAACGAAAATGATAGAATAAGTTAACCCTAAATTCCACTCACATATCTCACTTGTCCCTAAGCACCCAAAGACTCTTTTTGGAGAAGGAAAAACTAAATCATGTGACTCCAGAGGTTCGGCTCAGATTATAATAAAAGCAAAATAGTCGTTACATATGGTCGCTACAGACCTTTAAAACATGCAAAGTTTAATTCCTTTAGTATTGAAGGGACATCACAAGGTCGTTTAAAGCGCTAAATAAGGAAGGATGCCATTTTTGGAACAGCAACAATCGCTCGTGAATTCATCGGATGTTTCTTTCGGATATATTCTTTCCAAATAATTTCTAATAGTCAACAATTAAGCTAAAGATTCCGAACGGGTGTTCGTTCCTTAAACAAGGACCTGCACTATAATACTGGGATAGCTGCTCCCACTTTTGACACACAGTCACCGCTTCAACGCCGTCATATTAGGGATGGCGGTCATAGTGAGCAAGTACGAAGTAAACGTTGTGGAATTGGTATGTCAAGAAATAAAACCAAGTTGTCTTTAAATAATCACCTGAGCCCTTAAAATAATATTTTGGTCAAGATATATTGCAATTGAGCCACAAAAACAAATTAGGAAATCTCTAGCTTTATTCACGAGGCAAATACGCATACGAATTTCAAATGGAGTTATTATGTCAATATTATAAACGGAATTTGCAATGTTTACAGCTCGGTGTCTACAATGGAATGACTGGCGGCTTGGCTAGGCCATGGGTTTCCTTTCATAGTGCGGGTCCAGGTTTTAAGGTTCACAAATATGCCTTTAAATTTACCCTTAAAAAGTTAAAGGTAAAAGAAAAGAAAACAACAGACTTTCACCTTTCAAAAACTCCATTTTCACTGGACCCGATAACCTACAGATACATTATTTTTTAATCAGTCATTATTATAATTTTTTTTTTCACATTTTTACGGCTAAGAGCATCGTTCTGTTGTTCGTTATTTTAACCCTTGACCAACCATTTCAGGCCCTTTCAAAATTTGCAGGTCGCCCCAAAGAAAATTGCGCTTCGAGTATTTGACGTTAAATTCAATTTTTCGAGTTCTCTAAAAGGATTCCGACGCCAATTTACTAGCCGTTTGATTGACGACCGAAACTTTAGCATTTGTCGTCTTCTGTTTTTACATCTCGTTTTGTAACGAAGCCACCTTTGCGCTCGAATGATATTACGGGTCAACCGTGACAGTTTTTGATAAATTTATTTATTTGGAAATGAATGTTGTCCTTAGCGATTATCAAAACAAAGATTCAAGGGTTATCGATGTAAAAGGCTCGTCATAAACCCGTTACTCTTATGAACGGTATCAAATAGCACAATAGATAGCAAACATACAAACAAACATTATGGAACCCATAATGTTATTCATATTGCGATATGATGCTTACGTGATAACCCGTTGAGGTCTTTGTTGTGAGGTACCAAGATTGCGTAAAGTCTAACCAATTATGTGTTAAAGTGGTTCCGACTAGGTTTATAGTGGAGATTCCTTGTTAAAAGCGTCCTTCCTTTCTTTACCTTCAGAGTGTTCATATCAAGGGACAATTTTTTCTCGCTTCCTCCCCTTTCGCCAGGCAATGGGCTATCACTGTTTCTTTGTCTTTGTCTACAAGTCAAGATATATTAGTGGCGTTGTTTTTCGCCCCACGTTTGTTAATTAAGTTTAACCGTTTACATTTATTGCGGTGTTATTAGCTTTAGCCTTAATTCAATTAAACCTGCCACATCCGTGGCCAGATTCATCCAACACAGTTATGTGTTTTTATACTCTGCGCTCCTCGGTTGCGTGAAACTTACCACAGAGCTCACGTTTGACATTAGGCTGGTCTAACAGGCAAATGTGGCGATATAATTTTTGTTTCTTGTCGTTAGATACATGATACGGACAAATTTGGAATCCGTTAGCTCTACATCTCTCGGTGGTGCATCCAAGCTAACCACTAAAATGTGAGTATCAAAAAAAAAAAAAACCTTTTCCGTGTTTAAACAGTACGGTGTTCTATTTATACCGGTCTTACCCGCACTCCTTAACCTATGGATATCTGACGGCCGCTTCGATTCAGACGATTGATACAGATTGAAAGAGAACATGTATAAGGTGGAAGGGACAATATCATCTGAAAGGAGCCACCTTGGACTGGAGAACGGATAACACGAACACGTTTACTGATCATCTTATATCAAAATGCTAACGAGTTGATCTTGGCTGTTTCTCTTGTATTCACTTGGGAAAGACCACTGCAAATAGAAAAAAAAAATAATGGGCAGAAGGGGGAGGGAGAAATAAAGTGGAAGGTAATACGGAATCGAAACGGAAGGAAAGATAAAGAAAGAATGAAAAAGAAGACAGAGAAATAGAGAAAAAAATAGAAGTTATTGAGAATAGAAGGGGGACACTGAACAGGTAAAAAGGGGCTATAGAATAAATGTGATAGGATATCACAAAACTGGTATTCTGGTGGAATAAGAAATATATAAAATGCGCAATGTCAAAATCAATAACGCAAAATAAAGTTTTCCAGTATGTTGTAGTTTAAACATTTTATTTTGCTACCGCTAAAACAAAAAGCAAATATGCAAACGAGCAAATGGTATAACAACTGCCGTAAATTGTATCGTCATTTGCCATAGGGTCATATCAAGAGGGGATGGTCATATTCCAAAATACGCTTAAAAAGAAAGGCTGCACATTTCGACATATTAGAAAAATATATTTCCTTGAAATCAACCTTGCTCTTTTTTTTTTGCATTAATGGTTCAGTCAACCTGTTTAAAAGCAAATATTTTTTTATACGTTCTGCAGAAGCGTTAAAAATGGAGAAATAGGTTCCATGAAATTCATGGATGCGAATGGCAGAGAACGCTGCAAAATCCAGCTGTAAGTGTTCAACTAATTATTTTCTGAATATTTTATTGAGCATTTCCTAGCTTCATGAGCAAAGTATTTTATTATTTATTTCTGTTTCTTACGACTTGCGATATAGGGGCTTAGGGGAAGGCGAATCAGAAGACATAAACCTCTCAGAGGAGTCAGCAAATTGGCGCGTGAAACTGGCATTTTTGGCTGCTGGGTTTGCAAATACATCACTTGGAGAATACAGACTCCTTGCATGTTTAACCGGCACGTTTTTGAAGCCGGGAAATTATACCTGCCTGGAGTGCCCAGCAGGTGAGTCCATCCTTTGTTTTTGTAGAATATCACGTAAGCCCTATCTAGATCGAACTATTTTCCGTGTTCTGACGTCCCCTCAAATACCGTAAATGCTTGAATTAGCGCCAGGGGTACTTATTTAATTTTCTGGGTCAAAAAGGGGGCGTTTCTAAATTTCGGCCTCAGAATGATATTGTTTTTATTTCAAGTAAACACTAAAGTGAAGGGCCTATGCACCCATATGGATATTTCCCTCGAAGAAATGAGAAGAAAACCTGCAAAACTTTAATGGTCTAAGATTTGTATTTGTATTACGCGCAGTAGCTCACAACACAGAACATATATGTTAATAAAAACTAACCGTGATGTAGTGAAACGTTTGTTTAAATAGATCCGGAAACGTATCCTCAAAAACGTTTACATATTTATATTTTTTAAAGCTTATGTATGCGAGCGTACGCAATAAACGCTTCAAAATTCTGGTAAAATTGGTAAAGCGACCTACAGAGGGCCATTTTTATCGGTCAATCAGATGGAAGAACGTGAGTGATTTTAGTCGATTTTAGTCTTAGGTGAGATCACGAGGCGGATTCTACAACAAACGGAAAAAAAAAGAAAATGCCCTTAATATACAGTAGACTTCCACTATCTACAACAAACAAAGCAGACAAAAATTTCTTCAAGACAATAGAACTTCGAGATAGCCAGTGGCAACTTTTCTGTAATCCCAACCCATGTCAAGAAAAATGGGTTTATGTCCCAGGCAGGGGACGTTTACTGTACTCTACAGCGTTCTACTTAGCCAAGTCAAATTATAACAAACGATAAAACTAAAGTAAATATTATTTGCATTCTCAAATCGAAATACTTTATTCTCTTTAATTTTTGCGGGTTCTTAAATTCGCGATTTTAGAAAATTCGCGAACTTAAAGACCTTCGAAAAATAACGACCGCGAACTTTGATTTTGCGAAATTTATTGGCCATAGAAAAATCATGTATTTGTGTTTTCAAGAGTCCTAAACAATTTTTAACACAAGGTGTTAGTACAAGGAGCTATCATCTATCAACTTAAGATGTCAATCAGTGTCAAGATTCAAGCTTTTCTTCAGCATTTGAGTAATCGGCATCTTCGCACAGTTTCTCCAATACAATCCTTTGTACAATCGTCAAATTGACCATCCTGTTCCGGGTCCTTGTAGTGTCTAGTTACGAGTGTCTTGTATCTTTCCATTATTGCCCTGTTCCTTGGTGTATCATCCATTTCACATATCACCTCAACAGGAATTTGCAGACCTACCTGAATCAATGAGGATCGACGACAGTTTTCATCAGTAACGATACTCTCGATACTCGATAATGACTCGGAAGAGCAAGAAGACTTTTTTTTTATTACTGAAAGACTGACTTTTAGATGAATACAGCTGCCGCAAAGGGACAGCATATTGATTCTGTTTCGCTTTTTGATTAACGTACAATTTTTGTAAGAAAAGAAAAAATGATGTCACTTAATCGCTAATCCGCGAAATTAAATTCCCACAAACAATATTTCTCTGCGATCGCGAAATTAAAGATTCACAAAATGTGCCGAGAAAATTTTCGCGAAATTTAAGTCCCGCAAAAATAAAGGAGAGTAAGGTACTCTCGAATTCCAAAAAGGCTTTCTCACGTACCTCCATGAAAAGGAAGGGAAAATTGGTTTATCGTGTCGGATCGACTGGGTAGAAATCAACACCGCGCGAGCGCGCTTACATTTAACAAATCGACGGCAGTTTTCTATGGTCTATACTCTTATAGACCATAAAATGACGTCAAAAATGTTCAAAACTCAAGTGGAACCACGAGCCGCAGGCGAGTGGTTTCACTGCCAAGTTTTGGACATTGTACGGCGTCATTTTATGGTCTACAGATTTTATGGTCTACAAATTTACAGATTCGATTTAAGTATAGAAGCATGTTTAACTGAGTATCATAGTTTGCCGCTAATCACAGAAAGAAAACAGACCAACCGACTTCTCGGCCGCCACCAACTGCACATGCGGTAGTACTGATAAGAGTGATGTTAAGTTTGTTAAGGAGCTAAGGATTGCTTACGAATTTTATGGTATTAGGATAGTAGCTATTGATTGAAGCCGAGGATCCCCTTTAGTTGAATCTATTTTTTTTGGTTGAAACATTGAGAGAATAAACTCTCATTTTTAATGCCGCAGAAAAGGTGTCGTTAAATAAAAAATGAGCTATTTAAGATCCTGTTTATTTTTCGCAAAATTCTCATATCTTCATGAAACAAAGATCGGTTGGCTTCTAGTGAACACAAATGAGTTCCACTTCCTTTTTTTTAAATTTAGTTTACTTTAGTTTGCTTTACTTTAGCCTTAACAGAAACAGATACACCATTGGCATTGAAGTTCACACTCAAAATATAATCCTTACATGTTTTTTCAACTGTGTTAAAGGGCGTCCAAAGTATTACTGAAATAGCACCTGTTTCTATCAAGTTTAATGCTACCTTAAAGATGATGCCTTCTTATTATAATAGAAAGTTATTTTTGCGCAGTTTATGACTATACAGAAAAAGAAGAAATTTCCAATGACTATAGGAATCCCAAAAAATAAATTGGAGGTAACCACGCATTTTTTTTTTTTTGAGATAATTAATCAACAATAATTCTAAAGGCAAGTGAAAAGAAACGATAAAAATGAACAACGTTTCGGAGTCGTAAAATGCCATTATCAAGTTTGAAGTTATACACATTTGTTTCCAAATTGAAGCTTTATTATTTCTGAAAAATGCATGGTTACCCCCCAATTTTGTTTTTG